>NC_056733.1:354105098-354405098 GCF_019279795.1 Protopterus annectens | reverse complement strand
CTAAACTGAGGGCATGCAGTGATCATCAGTACTTTTGAGAGGTATGACTGTGTGAATCTTTGATGCCTGAGGCCTACTACTTACTAATAAACACATACAAGTCAAATAGGTCTGTACTGTCACATGTTAAGGTAATTTCTGCACAAACCTCCCAACTTTTACTTGCTTACTGCACCAAGTGATGAAATACAAGAATATGCCATAATATTGTTAAACAATACACTCTAGGTTCAGGATTTAACTTGCAAACACAGGCTCTATGACATTTCTGGTTTGAGAGTGTGCCTTGTTATGGCATTCTTCCATGGGTGTGGGCATTTCTAATGGGTGTCATCAGCCATAGTTGCAGTGCATAGCCTGCGTCCCCCAGTAAATGACCTTGTGGGATATCCTCCCAGCAAGTTACAGTTGGGAGGTGTGCTAGACATGGGAGTCATGGTAACTGCAAGGGTTGCCAGCATACATGTTCAAGATGTTTCCCTTTGCATTACACATGACTTAGCAGTTGACAGAGTGGTAGCCATTTCTATTAATGTAGAGCCTACCCTGCTCCCAATGTGGTGCCTTACTTTCTACACGAGTGCAATCTATGACACCCAGTACTTCAGTGTAGTGTGCTACCTGGTAGAACTGTTGCATACTTCTAGCCTTCTCCTCAGAGCTACAAGGAAAATATAGGTGCTCACTGGCATGCTGCAGCACAGCATCCAGAAATTAATGGAGGATCCTGGATGCTGATATATGTGACACCCCAGCATGTCCCCTGTTGGTCTCTGAAAGGTACCCATAGCTAAGATTCTAAGGTTGCTCATGGCTTAGCTTCCATTGGAATAGGTTCCCCTTGGTTGGCTCTGGCTCTGAGTTGAGGGTGGCAGAGGTTGCAGAGTTCCTGTAGTATGTCCCTGTCCACCCTGTAGCACTCTACGATTTCCACATTATGTAGGTTGTGAAAAGTTAAACAGAGCCTGAAAACTTTTCTCCTTCTCGGCTTAGGCCTATTAGCAGCAGCAGTACTGGCTTCAGCGTCTAGCACATACAAATGGAATAAAGCAACAGACCCTAACATTCTGTGTAGACTTTCCGGGTCTGTACTCTAAAAGTTTTGAAATCTGCAGGAAAAAACAGCCTGGAGTCTACATGGATGCTTTACAGCTTGTTGAATAGCTCCACCATGCTGGCTTGGTTGACGAGCATGCAATTCAGCTGCTTATGCTGTAATTAGCATCTATGAAACAGATAAAGATGCAATCCATTAACAATATACATAGGTTCATAGGTTCATAGGTTCATACTAGGCTATCTGCCCTAGGGCATTTTTAAGCCTAGCCAGAGTGTGTTTGGCTTTCGCCACCCATTTTAAATTAATTTTGCTATGCCCTTTTTCGAGGTCAGTATACTGTGCCTCTGTCTAATAGTGACACAGAAGTGATACCCGGGGTAAACCTACGATCCCCCATCCACTCATCAAGATTCCTCTTGAAGAGATTCAATGAGGGACTCTGCCTAACCTGGACTGGGATTTTATTCCAGAGTGAAGGGAGCCTCTGGGTTATGAATCTGTCCCTCCATCATGTTCTATTTATTTCAGTACTGAGGTTCAAGTCTCTTGAGCGCGTAGCTCGATGGGATTTGGATTTTCTGAGGCGCAGCATGTCCATTAATTCCGGGCTGGACATGGCTTTATACATCAGGCACAGATCGCCTCTGAGCAGGCGGTATGCCACTGAGTAGAGGTGGAGTTTCTTTAACCGGGCAGCATATGGCATCTGTTTGAGCCCTTTGATCCTCTTGGTGAGGTACTTTTGGGGTCTTTCCAGTTGCTGCAGGTGTCTGGTAAGGTACATCCCAAAAGGGGCATTGTACTCAATTATGGGCCTGATGAGGGATGAGTAAAGAGGCACGATGACCTCCCCTGATCTAGATGTGAATCCCTTCATGATTAGGTGGGCTATATAAAATGTTTTTCTAACCACTTTGGCCACGTGGTTGTCAAATGAGAGATTGTTATCAACTTGGGTCCCCAGGTCCCTAATTACTTCTTCCATATTTAATGGATTACCACCTATGTGGTAATTTGTGGGCACTTTGTTTTGCCAAAGGGGATGACTATACACTTTTGGCGTTTAGCTTGAGGCCATGGCTCTGGCACCAGTTGTCTGTTTCTATGAGGCCCTTTTGGAGGATGCTTGTGTCAGCTGGAGAGTCGATTATAGCGCCCAGTTTGCAGTCATCTGCGAACTTGGTCAGCCACAGTCCTTCCGTGTTGGCCTGTACCTCCGAGAAATATATACCGAACAGGAGAGGTCCCAGGACTGAGCGTTGTGGGATGCCACTTGTTACTGGTTTGGAGTCTGACATGGCTCCAGCAATTCTAACCATGTGGGTTCTGTCCTTGAGCCAGTTTTCAACCCATCTAGTGACAGAGGGGTTTATATTTAAGCTGGTGAGCTTATCTATAATGCCCGAGTGGGGTATTGTATCGAAGGCTTTTGTGAGGTCCAGGTAGGCTGTGTGGACCACCTTCCCTCACAATGGCCTTGGTGACTGTTTCAAAGAAATCAACCAGGTTTAAGAGGCAGGATCTGCCCTCAACAAAGCCGAACTGGGTAGGGTCTAGTGTCTGTAGGTCCCCAATATCTTTTTTTATGAGGTCCATGATGATCCTTTCCATAGCTTTGCAGACCAAGCTAGTCAGGCTTATGGGGCGATAGTTTCCCAGGATCCGTTGAGGCACCACCTTTGCGGAGAGGGACCACTGTTGCTGTACGCCACTCTTTGGGTACATATCCTGTGGTAAGGCTGAGATTGAACAGTAGTTTTATGTTTGGGTTTAGCTCTTCTTGGAGTTCATGAAGGACGCAGCCCGGGACATCGTCTGGTCCCACTGATGCTGTGGTTTTTGCTTTGGAGAGGGCAGCTCTTACCTGAGCATCTGAGATGTCAGGGGGGGCAGCACTCTGCTGGGATAGATATTTGCCCTTTTGGTGGGGAGGGGGGGAGAAGTTTGCGCTGAACCTGTCAGCTAGGATGTTAGCAATGTCTGTGGGTTCGGTGTATTTTTTGTCATTTTGGACTAATTCTGAGCATATCTGGGAATTCCCACCCAGGTTCCTAACATAACTAAAGAAAGCCTTGTGATTATCCTTAGTGTCCCATGCAATTTTTCTCTCGAAGCTGGCCTTAGACGATTTTATGAGTGCCCGTAGTTTTTTGCTAACACTGATGAGAGATGCCTTCCCTTTTTGGGATTTTGCTCTATCATGTAGTAGCTTCCTCCTTCTGTTGTATAGTTTGTTTATGGCTGGGGTACACCAGACAGGACATCTGCCTTTGGAGGATTGGGTCTTGGTTTATTTGGGATTGCATGATCCATGCATTCCTGAAGGTGTTCATAGAATGCGTTTATAAAGGATTCTGTGGTCTGGGCCGTATTTTCCACAGGCCCGGGGGCTTTGAAGGATTCCACTTCGGTTTTGAGGAGTGTGAAATTTGCTTTAGAGAAGTTTTTCACTGTGGTTTTCTGGGCAGGGGGTGGGGTCGGGATGTGAATATCCAGTGAGATTAGTTTATGGTCTGATCTTACCAGTGAGGGATACACTTCTGATCTGGAGCATAGAGTCCCCATGTTGTTGATGATCAGGTCCAGTATGTTTTCCTCTCTTGTGGGAGTGGTAACAAGTTGTTCCATAGCATTTGAGTTTATAAATTCTAGGAACCTTTGAGCTAGGGTGTTGGAGCTACAGTAATGCTCCCAGTCTATGTTTGGGTAGTTGAAGTCGCCCAATATAATGGTGTTTGGAGAGACCTTCCTATTTTCCAGTGTTCTCAGGAAGGCCGAGTGGGGTTCCTGGGTTTGGGAGAGTGGTCTGTAGCAGGCTATAAACTGGAAGGCAGTTTTACCCACTGTTAGTTGCACATGGATAGTCTCTGATGCTTCCTGCTGTGCCACCAACCTGGAGGTGTGGGTATCTTTGACGAATATTGATACTCCCCCTCGTTTTCTGGTTCAGTCCAAGTTTTGGGGCCGAAAAGCATGGTATGAGGTATAACCTGGTAGTGCTGGGGTGCTCTCGGGAGCCTTGAACCAGGTTTCTGTTACTGCACAGATATCGATGTTCTCCATGCTAAGGAGAGTTTTGAGTGCATGCATCTTGAGGTTTAGACTTCTGGCGTTGAGTAGCATTACTCTTAGTTTCTTATCCTTGTGATACCTATGGAGGTGGGTTTGTCTTTGAGCCTTGCCTAAAAAGGCACTATGGGGTAGCAAGAGCCTTTGCCAATATCCGAAAGCCCAGGGGTGACAGGTGCAAGCCGTCCCTAGCGAAGCATCGTGGCTTGTCGAGCATGTCATCCCAGGGTGACAGGCATTGGATCCCCTTTGAATGACACCAATACTTAAGCCAATTGTTGAAATTGATCATCTTGTCTTCATATTGTGGCATCATTCTTGGTGAGGGTAAGATGCTACTCAAGGTCAGGGTCATACCGGCCTGGGCCACATGCTCAGAGAGCTCCTCTATGTCTCTTTTCATGTAGTCCAGGGAGGTACTTCAACCCTGTAGCTAGCTAAACTGATGTTGAAGAGTTGTATATGTCTGAAAGACTCACTTTATGAAGGAATACTGAACTTCAGCGGGTATACTCCCATTTTGTCACCTACATACTGTATATGCTGGAATGTATTTAAGAATAATGTGAAGCAAAGGCTTTTACACTTATCTGTATGCATTTGGCAGAAATGTACTGATGGCATGCAGATGTTTGCCAAGCCATTTCAGAGCTACACATGATTGCCAAGACACGAGTACGGAATGCTGTGTCACAAATATATACAAAAGTTTCAGGGACAGGTCCTTTGATAGCACTTTTAGCATTTCAAAAATGCTTTGTTAGCAAAATGGATCATATCCTGTTCTTTTGTTGGGGGAGCAAAGATGAGTTACTGTTATAGCACAAACATGAATGGACTGTTTTTTTTTTGGGGGCAAAGGTGAGTTACTGTTATTGTACAAACAAGGATATGTTGCTCTTGTTGCTCTCCTTGTTTTGCATCCGGCCTGTTAGTATTTCACAACTGTAGACTGTTTAATGTTTCTCCACAGGATAATACTGACTGGCTACCTTTTTTGTTTTATCTGAAAACCGTTACTTTGAAGTTATGCGATATTTATGTGTACTATACTTCTGTTGTATTTTAAGACACCTACAAGTATGCCATGTAGACTCCCCTTCATTAATGAGGAAAATCAGATTATTGTGGATCGGTTTCGGCAACATGGTGCTTCTCTCCTGGAAAGGGGACGAGGAGATATGGCAAGCAGGATGCAAACATTGCAGCAGATTGTGCAAAATGTGAATGCTGTGGGCGGCCAAGGCAGAACATAAGAACAGGTGCGCCACAGAGCCACTGACATGATCACAACTGTACTCAGGCAAGCAGCTGTAGTGGGCCATGACCAAATGTCCATGAGGGGATGGCCTGCTTGGAACTCCCACTAATCCCCAATGAACAGTTCCTAGTCAATATCAGAGATCCAGAAAGTTCCCAGTAGAGTGAATGACAGCATGTACTGGATGCGGGCACAACACCTTCTGAGGCAACAAGCATTTCCCAGGAGCAGCTAACAGGTAGGCTTTGTTATCTGAACAGTTGAATACTGTTGTATAGTAAAACAACTGAAATTAATAAGCTAATTCTGTGTTACATGTCTTTATTTGGGGGTGGGAGGACTGAAGATTGCTACAGTTAGAGGCTTAGGTTGGAACAGTCAGCCACGTTCTTACTGAAGACAGACATAATGCACATATAAAGGGGTAAATGTATGCACCCCCTGTGTTACTGTTAATTGTAATGATGTTGCCCTTACTTCTTGCTTAACTTCTTCCAGGACGATCTGGAGTACAGCATAGTATGTCTTCTGCAGATGGTAAGCAAAATATTTTTATGTCAATACTGTTGAGCAAATTAAAGAAATATCGTAGTGTGTGATTTTGATCTCAGGCCTGTTGTGTGTATTGCTGTACTGTCTGTGATAGTGACAACACTGTTAGTTTGTTAGCCTATATTACACTATAGTAGTGCAGACATTAATGCATTCCTATGTTTCTTGCGTTTTATCACAGGTAATCATGACACTGGTAGTGTGGGCCTTGTGCCACCTGATGTCAGTGTATCAGCAGAGTCTGATGATGATAATGGTCAAACTGAGGCACAATCGGGGGATGCAGAGATTGACTCTCACACAGAGGCTGATAAACAGCCATCCCCAACACTTCCATCAGACACAGCCAGTAAGCTTACGCCTAACCTAGTCCACTGAGCCCACAAATATTGGACAGGTGTAGCGTGAGAACATTTATAGGGAAGGTGTGGCTATTGTGGCATCACTGCCTGTTGAGTCTTGCCATAGTCAAAGTGTGGGTGAGATGACACACAAGGGGATTGATAGGGGTGCTTACAGGGGGCCTGCTATTCCTCCTCCACCTGGAGCAAGTGTCACTTCCCTTGCCACTTAATGTATGTTTAGGGTCATCATGGAGGCACACATACATTCCCACAGATGCTCTAGATAAATGCTCAGGGTTGTGGTTGTGGCACAGTCTGACATGTGACTGCCTCCACCATGTTGCTAATTCAGTGGATTGAATGAATGACACACTGGAGCAAAAGGTGTCTGTCACGGAACGAGCAGTATCTGTAAAGGAACATCTGCTAGGAAGGGAAAGTACAGTTGTGTACACTTACCATAAATGTAGATGTTCGTGTGTATTCACTGTTGCCTCATCACATTTGGGTTATCTGCTTGCAGTAGCCCTCAGTCGGCCGGATTATCAAAGTCTTGAGTCCTGCGTCAGTTGCTGTCTCGTCTTCCATGACGTCAGGTAGTCAGGGGTATAAAACATGCAGCCGATGCCATTACAACAGTTTTTCTTGCCCCAGATGTCAAGAGCCCCCCTAATGGGAAGCAATTAAATATATATACAAGGTTATACCTCCAACAAAAAAAGCAAATACACCAAAAAGCTTTTAAGCATAGTAAAAAGGAATAGAGGTATAGCCAAAAGAAGTCTGGGGGCTGGAAGGAGGGTAACAAGGACTGCAACAGTGAATACACTCGAACATCTACATTTATGGTAAGTGTACACAACTGTACTATGTTCTTCATGTTTCACTGTTTCAGTCATCTCATTTGGGTAGATTCCCAAAGCTAAGGATGGGAGGAGGAATTTAGATAGCATTAGGACCTGCTATAAGACCCTGCAAGACTGCAGTGGCAAAGCCATCTCTGGATTTAGAGAAAACTGGCAAATGGTAATGCTTGGTGAAAGTATGTACACAAAGTACAGTTGTGTACACTTACCATAAATGTAGATGTTCGAGTGTATTCCCTGTTGCAGTCATTACATTTGGGTAATCTGCTGGCAGGTTGCCCTCAGTCGGTCTGATTAGCAAAGTCTTGGATCCTGCGTCGGTTGCTGTCCCCTTCTTCCATGACGTCAGGTCGTCAGGGGTATAAAACATGCAGCCGATGCCATTACATCAGTTTTTCTTGCCCCAGATGTCAGGTGCCCCCCCCAAATGGGGAGCAATATATATATATATATATATATATATATATATTATATATATACACATATACATATATATATATATACACATATACATATATATATATATATATATATATATATATATATATATATATATATATATATATGTGTGTGTGTGTATATAATAAAAAACACAAAACATATACCTCTAAACAAAAGCAAATACACCAAAAAGGCTTTTAAAGATAGTAACAGAAATGAGAGGTATAGTTAGAGAAAAACAGGGGGCTGGAGGGAGGGTAACCAGGACTGCAACAGTGAATACACTCTAACATCTACATTTATGGTAAGTGTACACAACTGTACTATGTTCTTCGTGTTTCACTGTTGCAGTCATTATATTTGGGTAGAATCCCAAAGCTATGGTTGGGAGGATGGATTTATACAGCATTAGGAGCAACTATAAGGCCCTGCAGGACAGCAGTGGCAAAGCCTGCTCTGGATTTAGAGAAGAGAGGCAAATGGTAATGTTTGGTGAAAGTATGAACTCAGCTCCAGGTAGCACCTTCTAGAATGTCTCTGGTAGGAACCCCTCTGAGAAAGGCTGCAGAAGTAGATGCAGCCCTGGTGGAATGAGATCTGATCCCCTTGGGGACAGGTTTACCATGGTGCATATAGCAGAAAAGAATACAATGGCTTATCCATTTGGAAACAGTCTGCTTTGAAATAGCCTTTCCCTCTGCCCCTGCAGCAAATGCCACCAGTAATTGCTCAGATTTTCTTACAGATTTTGTCCTGTTTAAGTAGAATCTTAGTTGTCTGTGTACATCCAATGAATGCAGAATCCGCTCACCCTTGTTCTGTGGATTTGGGAAGAAAGTTGGCAGATGAATGGTCTGATTAAGGGCCACACTAGATACCACTTTAGGCATAAAGGAAGGATTGGTCCTGAGAGCCACTCAGGGTAAAAAAATAATGAAAGTCTCCACTGCCATAAGAGCCTGTAGTTCTGAAATCATTCTAGCTGAAGTGACTGCTAAAAGAAAAGCTGTTTTCCAAGAGAGAAATTTTAGGTCTGCAGTAGCAGCTGGCTCAAAAGGAGGTAGAGTGAGTTTTTCCAAAACATAATTGAGGTCCCATGCAGGAGTTGATGCTCTCCTGGGAGGTCTTAAATGTTTGGCCCCTCTGAGGTACTGATTTAGCAGAGGATGAGAAAAGAGAGGAGGTTCTGTGTTGTAATGAGCTGAAATGGCAGAGGCATGGATTTTTATGGAAGAAAAAGATAGGCCCTTGTGAAGCATCTCAGTTAAGTATTGCCGAATCTGAGGAATATTGGGCATTGCTGTGCTTATTCCTTGTGCTTGGTTCCAGGCACAGAATCTTTTCCATTTGTCAGCATAAGATTTTCTACTACTAGGCCTTCTAGCTTCCAAAATTACATCCATCACAGGTTTGCTGAGAGATGTAACTGGTGAAATTAGTTGATTAGCCATGCTGCTAGATTCAAAGTTTGGAGCTGAGTGTGCAGAATTTGATAGTTCTGCTGAGACAGTAGGTGAGTTGTCTGAGGCAGGTACCACGGAGGAAGGTGCAACATATTGCGCAGGAGCGGGTACCAGTGTTGGCGAAGCCAGTCTGGAGCAATCAGAATCATTTTTGGTTTTTCCTGTCGGACTTTTAGTAAGACCTTGGAGAGCAGAGGCAGAGGGGGAAAGGCATAGACTGAAAGGTTTTCCCAGCTGAAGGATAGAGCATCCACTGTCCATGTTTTTTGCGATGAATTATTGTGCAGAATTTGTCCAACTGATAGTTTTGGGGTGACGCAAAAAGATCTATGTCTGGGCTCCCCTATTTGCGTGTCAACATGCTGAAGATTTGTGGATCCAGTTTCCATTCGTGTGGGTCCATAAGATTTCTGCTTAGTTCGTCTGCCAGAGTATTTTGCTTTCCTGGCAGGAACTGAGCTTGTAGATTATCTGATAAGTCAAGGCCATGTTCCACAATGCCATGGCTAGTCTGCAAAGGGGGTAGGAATGTGCACCCCCCCCCTGCTTGTTTATGTACCATATGACTGTGGTGTGTGTCTTTATCAGTAGTTGTCCTGGATGAAGATAGTCCTTGAAGGCTGTCAGAGCATTCTGTACAGCTAGCATCTCTTTCTGACTGATATGTAGATGCATTTGATTTGGGCTCCATTGGCCCTGAATGCATCTCCCTGCCATATGAGACCCCCCCCCCCCCAAGCATAGTCGGATGAGTCTGTTGTCAGGGTTTGGGCAGCAGAGGGTGGAATGAATGACAGTCCCTTGTTTTGTTGGCAGGCCTCTGCCCACCATAAGAACTCTAGTTGTTGGCAAGGAATGATAGGAATCAGTTTCCAGGCTGTGACAATGTTGACTCCATAAGCTTTTTAGGTACCATTGAAGTTTCCTCATATGCAGTCTTGCATATGGAATTAGAAGAATGCAGGAGGCCATGAACCCCAAAGCCTGCAGAATTTGTCTTACAGATAGCTGGGTTTTTGTGGCCACCTGTTTGAAGTAAGTCATCAATTGAATTTGTTTTTCTGGCATAAAGGTAAGTCATCTGGGCAGTTGTATTCAAGCTTGCACCCAGGAATGTAATTATTTGAGAGGGTACCATTTGTGATTTCTTTTCGTTTATGGTGTACCCTAGACAAGTTAGAAGCCTTTTTACAAATGCCATATGTTTTAGAAGAGTGTCCTTGCTTTCTGCCTGAATTAGACAATCATCCAGGTATGGATAAATATGGATATTTCTTTGCCTGCAAAATGCAATTACTGGTGCCAGGCACTTTGTGAAGACCCTGGGTGCAGCAGATAAGCCAAAGGGCAGTGCAGAGAACTTGCAATACAAATAGCCTGCTTTGAAGCGGAGGTATCTTCTGCAAGATTCCCTGATTGGGATATGCAGGTATGCCTCTTTTACGTCTAGAGTTACCAACCAGGCATCCTTGCCTAGCATAGGTAGTAACTGTTGAAGAGTCAGCATCTTGAATTTTGGAATGTCCATAAATGTATTTAGAATGGGTAAGTCTAGAATTGGACACCATGATTTGTCTTTTCTGGGTACCAGGAAAAGTCTTGAATAAAACCTTGTCCCTTTTCCTTTTCTGGTACTGGCTGAATAGCCCCCATATTAATGAGGGACATAACTTGTTTCTGGGCCTCTGCCCACTGATTTGGAGGCAGGTCTGGCCTTTCGTTTGGGACTGGCAACGTGTGGAAATGATATTATCCCTGGGATACTATATTTAAAACCCATTTGTCCTGGGTAATCAATTGCCAGTTTCGTGCATGAAGCGCCAGTTTCCTCCCCACAGGGGTAGCCAAAAGATAAGTGCTTGGTGATTTACCATAGGAAGGTGCCTTGTTGCTTCCAGATTTTGAGGTGGAGGCACCCCATAGCTTTGTTCTAAAAGTTCCTTGCGACTGAAACCTGGAGCCTTTGGAATGTCTGGGTTTGACCTGAGCGGCTCTAGTGGGTACTGGAAAGGACCAGTTCTTAGCAGGCCAGTGCCTACTAAACCCGGGTGGCTGCACTTGTAGGAAATCTTTCACAGTTTGCATAGATTTAGCTTTATCTTCCATCTTTTTCAAAACTTCTACAGCCTTATTACCAAATAGACTGTCCTGTTGTAAAGGAGCATCCAACAATTTTGCTTTGACATGGTCAGGCAGACTTTGCTCCTTGAGCAAGCATGCCTTCTTATCACAGATCCAGTTACAACAACCCTGCAAGAGGCCTCCAAGGAATCAAAACCTCATGGCAAAGTATGTTTTCCAACTTGTTCAGCTGAATGCAATAAATCCTGCAACTCTATTTTCCACACAGTCAGAAATCAACATCATCTTCTGTTTAAGTAAACCCATGACATGCTGTTGATATTTAAGCATATGAAATTGACAGTTTAAAGCCCTGATTGCCAAGGTTGCGGACGTGTAAACCTTCTTACCCCATCTATCCAGCGCCCTGGAATCTCTATCAGAAGGGGTACGATTTTTAGCTGTAGAGGCCTTAACACCCTTGGGACCCTGAGAAATGGTTTTAGGGCCAGCAGTAGGGTTTTTAAAAAGGAATATTTGGGAGTCAGGAACTCTGTAGTATCTGTCTGGCTTACTAGGAGCTGGAGGCAGGGAATCAGGGGTCATACTGGATACTGAGAAAACATCATCAACAATGTCCAGAACAGGAGGTATAGCCAAAGGCCTATGCTAAGGAAGAAGAAGAAAATCCCTAAGTCTCTTTTTAGATTCTGAGAAATCCTGAGTCTCCCAGTGAAAGTGTTCCCTTAAGGTATGCAAAGTTTCTCCAAAAGAAAAATCCTCAGGAGGAGAAGCAGAAGGGATGGAATCTTCTGCATCAGAGTCCTCATAAGTGGAAATGGAGGATTCCTGATCAGAAGAGGAATCAGAATAAATAGAAACCTGATCTGAAGATTAACAGTCAGTGCCTTGCCTAGGCCTCTTAGCAAGAGGGGGATGGGTACCCCCGATCATGGTAATTAAATCCTCAGCCATTTTGATAATTTCTTTTTTAGGCATTGGGGCCTGTACACGTGGCCCAAGCGTTTTTTAGACACAGAAGTAGTTTTGGCCTTAGTTTCTAAAATGGCATTGGTTTGAGCAGATGACCGTCCTTCTGAGATAACAGATGAGGAATCAGAGGTAAAGGCCATGGAGGCTTCCTTACAAGACTCTAGAAGTGGGTACCAGTGTTGCGAGGCCAATCTGGAGCTATCAAAATCATCCTTGGCCTGTCTTGTCTGACCTTTAATAATACCTTTGGAAGAAGAGGCAGAGGTGGAAAGGCATAGACATGAAGGTTTTTCCAACTGAAAGACAGAGCATCCACTTTCCAAGCTGTGTGATGAAACCCCTTTGTGCAATACTTTGGCAGCTGGTGGTTTAGTGGAGAAGGGAACAGATCTATGTCTGGAGTTCCCCATGACACTGTCAATTTCTGAAATACATGAAGATCCAGTTTCCACTGTGGGGATCCATGATTTGTCTGCTTAATACATCTGCTAGGAGTTCTGTGCTCCTGGCAGAAACCTTGCCTGAAGAGTTAGTTGCAGGCTTAGCAGTCTCCCATAAAATCATTGCTTGCCTGCATAGAGGATAAGAATGTGTTCGCCCTTGCTTGTTGATGTACCACATGACAGTTGTGTTGTCTGTTAGAATCAACACCTGCCCTGGAAGAAGTAACTCCTTGAAAGCCATCAATGCAAACTGGACTGCTAACATCTCCTTCATGTTGATATGTAGATGCTGTAGTCTGGCAGGCCACTTGTCTTGTATCCACTTTCCATTTAGATGAGCTCCCAAGCAGTGTCCGAGGCATCTGTCGTTAAAATCTGACTGCCTCTGGCCGGGTCACAGAGAGTCGCGTGTTTAGGTGAGATTCCTGAGCCCACCGCAAGAATTCGCTTTGAAGGCAAGGTATTATTTGAATGACAGTGGCCAAATCTTGGCAGTGCTGTGTCCATACATTTTGAGATACCATTGCAGCTTCCTCATATGCAGTTTGGCATTGGGAAGCACCAGAATACAAGATGCCATGAACCCTAATGCTTGAAGGACTGTCCTTGCAGTCAGCACGGACTGATGAGATAGTTGATGGAAGTAAAGTGACAGGCTCTTTTGTTTGTCCGGGGTTAAAAGGCCATCTGGGCTGCTGTATTCAGTCTCACACCCAGAAAGCACATGTCTTGAGAGGGTACTAGACTGGACTTTATTTCGTTCACAGAATACCCTAGGCATCTTAGCACTGCTATGACATATTTCAGATGCTGTAGAGGTCTTCCTTTCTTGAGCCAGAATCAGGCAGTCGTCCAAGTAAGGATAGATTTGAATGCCTTGAAGCCTGAAGTAAGCTATCACTGTAGCCAGAACCTTTGTGAATACTCTGCAGTAGATAAGCCAAAGGGCAATGCAGAGAACTGATAATGTAAATCTCCAGTTCGAAACCGCAGATACTTTCTGCAACTTAGCCTTATAGGCACATGAAGGTAAGCTTCCTTGAGATCCAAAGTTACCATCCAGTGATCCTTGCCCAGCAGAGGTAACAGTTGATGTAACGCCAACATCTTGAACTTGGGAATGTGCTGATAAGTGTTGAGGATAGATAAATCCAAAATGGGTCTCCACGTGTTCCCTTCTTTGGTACTAGGAACAGGCGAGAATAAAATCAGCCCCTTTCTGATACAGGGACTGGCTGAATGGCCCTATCTGGAGTAACTGAGAATCTTGCATGTGACCCTCTTTTCTTTGTGGACGAGGAACATCTGGCATGCCTTTGAAAGGGGCATGTGTGGAAATAAAATCTGTAACCGTGATGAATGATATCCAGCACCCATCTGTCTTGAGTGATTAAATCCCAAGTTTCTTTGAAAAGAGACTATCTTCCTCCCAAAGGAGCTGCTAGACGAGAATCCACAGGCAGCTGAAAAGGCTGGTCATTGAGTCTGCTTACAAAGGACTGACCCCTGCCCTCACCAGAAGTCTGAGCAGGTGAACTGTCTGACTAGGCCTAAAGAACCTTGAGCCCTGCCACTAGCACGTCTAGACCCACCCCATGACTGGGAACCATAAGCAGGATATGTACACCCTTAGCAGGCCAATTTCTACTAAACTCCGGAGGTTGCACCTGCACAAAATCTTTAACAGTCTGCATAGACTTAGCTTTGTCCTCCATTTACTTTAAAACTCTTACAGGCGTCCAAAAACACTCGACTGTAAAGGAGCATCCAAAATCCTGTCTTAACATGCTCAGCTAAATTCTGTCCTTACAGGCATGTTCTAAGAACAGATCTAGTACAGCCACCCTCAGAGGCCTGAACAGCATCAAAACCCATGCAAAGAATGTTCCACTTGTTCAGACACATGAACCAAATCCAGCAATTCTTTACACTCAAATCCAAAGCATCCACCTTTGTTTCAAGTAAAGAATATTTGATATTTAGCATATGAAATGACAATTAAGCCCTCATGGCAGAGTGGAAGAAGTAAACCTTCTTACCCCACTATCCAGCCCTGCATCTCTATCAGAGGGTACAGGATTTTTAACCTCAGAAGCCTTAACACCTTTAGGCCCTGAGAAAAGTTTCGGGTCAGCGTAGGACTTTAAAAGGAATATTTGAGCTATGGGCACCCTTATACCTGTCGGCTTAACAGGAGCGGAGGCAGGGAATCAGGGTATACTGGAAGCCTGAAAACATCCTCCACACATGTCAGAACAGGAGGTATAGCCAAAGGCCTATGCTAAGGGTAAGAAAAGAATTCCCTAAGTCTCTTTTCCTGATTCAGAGTAATCCTGAGCCTCCCATGTTGAAAGTGTTCCCTCAAGGTATGAAGAGTTTCTGAAAAGAAAAATCCTCAGGAGGAGAAGCGAGGATGGAATCTTCCATCAGATCCGAATAAGTAGGAAATTGCAAGTTTCCTATCAGAAGAGTCGAACTGAATAGAACCTGTCGAAGATATCAAAGTCCTGTTCCTTGCCTAGGCCTCTTATGCAGAGGAGGGTAAACCCATCATGGTAATCAAATCTTCAGCCATTTTATAATTTCTTCTTTAGGCATTGAGGCCGTACAGGGCCCAAGGGCTGTTTTAGACACAGAAGTAGTTTTGGCCTTAGTTTTAAAATGGCATTGGTTTAATATACAAATCTTTAGGCCTGAAAACACCCTCAGAAGCGGTGCCTGCTCAGCTGCTCGGACCCATCAAGATAGAGACATCGGTTCAATACTTAGACCGTGCATACTGACTCTGAATGGAACTCAGTAGAGGCCTGCGAATCAAAAAGTGGGTATCAGGGCTGCAAAGCTCACTGAGTACCGCAAACGACTGGCTTAGGTGAAACTGTGGGTTTTGGACCTCAGGTTCTCTTTTTCTTTTTTTAGGTATTCCGGTAGTTGGATTGCTAACGACATTTCTGGATAGTTAAATCTTGAGCCAAAATATTTAGAAGCAAAATATACGACGTTTAATAGTGTATTAAAATTAGCAAAAACGACAGCAAGGCCGTTGTCAAACCTAGGCAAGGAATACAGTACAAATGAAAATCCTTATAGGTATTTGCTTCCCACAAGTAATACAATTATTAACTTTTACTGACATCGTAAGGAGCAAGAAAAGTTCAATGTACTAGCTTTAGTAGAAGACTTGGTTCTGAAACTCAAAAATTTCAGGAGTCGGCCGACCGCACTTGCAACTACTTCGGCACTACGGCAAAGAACTGATGTAATGCGGTGCATGTTTTATACCCCAGCGCCATGGAAGAAGGACAGAAAACAGCAGGACCCAAGACTTTGTTAATCAGGCCGACTGAGGGCAACCTGCCAGCAGATTAGAAATGTAATGACTGCAACAGTGAAACAAGAATATCTCCAGGTAGCAGCTTCTAGGATGTCCCTGGTAGGGACCCTCTGAGAAAGGCTGTAGAGGTAGATGCAGCCCTGGTTGAATGTGGTCTTACCCCTGTGGGATGGGTTTTCCATGGTGCTTAGCAAAAGAATCAATGGCCTATCCATTTAGAAATGTTTCTGTCTGCCCTCAGCAAATGCCACCAGCAGCTGTTCAGATTTCCTGAGAGGTTTAGTCCTTCCAAGTAAAATCTAAGTGTCTGTGCACATCTAAGAAATGCAGTATCTGTTCCCCTTTGTTCTGTGGATTAGAAAAGAAGGTTGGCAAAGAATGGACTGATTAAGAGCCACACTGGATACACCTTGGGCATGAAGGAGGATTGGTCCTAGGACACCCTTCCATGAAAGATGATGAAAGGCTCCACTGCCATAAGGGCCTGTAATTTCACCTTGCTGAAGTGATTGCTAAAAGGAAGGCTGTTTTCCAAGAAAGGAATTTCAACTCTTCATTTGCAGCTGGCTCAAAAGGAGGTAGAGTAGTTTTCCAATACAAAGTTAAGGTCCCAGGCTGGGTAGGGCTCTCCTGGGTGGTCTTAAGTTTTGGCCCTCTGAGGAACTGTTTGAGCAGTGAATGAGAGAAGGGGGTGGTTCTGTGTTGTAATGAGCTGAAATGGCTGAGGCATGAATTTGATGGGAAAAGAAAGGAAGCATCTCAGTTAAGAATTGAAGAATCTGAGGTAAATGGGCACTGCTGTGCTCACCCTGAGTTTGGTTCCAGGAAAGAATCTTTCCATTTTCAGCATAAGATTTTCTAGTACTGGCCTCCTTGCCAGAATGACATCCAACACTTGTTTACTGAGGATGGTAAAGAGATCAGGTAATTACCCTGCCAGGTTCTGGGTTTGAAGGTGAGGTGCAGAATCTGGCCCTTGTGCTGGGACAGCAGGGTAGGGTCTGAGGCAGGTGCCAGCAGTGACACACTGCAAGGGTACCAGTGTTGGCATGGCCAGTCTGGTGCAATCAGTATTCCTTGGTTTGTCCTGTTTGATCTTTAGTAGTACCTTGGAGGGAGGCAGAGGTGGAAAGGCATACACTGATAGATTTTTCCAGGTGAAGGACAGGGCATCCACTTTCCAAGCTTGTTTGTGGAGTCCTTGTGAGAATTTGTCCAATTGGTAGTTCTGGGGAGGCACAGAAGCTGATCTTGGCTCCCCTTTAACATGCTGAAATCTTATGGACAGTTTCCACTCTTGGGTCCATAGATTTCTCCCTTAGATCCTGCCTGGTATACTTCCTGAGAGGACATCCTGTAGCAGTAGCTCAAGGCCTGTTCCCAGAGACCCTGGCTAACTCGGGTCTGAGTTTCTAAAAGCGTTCGTACCAGGGGTTCCTCTTTCACTTTTTGTCCTGAGATGTCCTTGAAGGCTGTCGGAGCATTCGCAGCTAACATTTCTTTCTATGATACAGGCATTTATTGGGTCCATTGCCCTGAATGCTTAACTGCCAAGGAGCCACCAACATAGTCTGATCGGCTTAAAAAGGTTACAGCAGGGTAATAATGGCAGTCCCTTGTTTTGTGGCAGGCCTACAGTTATCATTTTCTGACTCCGGCAAGGTATGAGGAATCAATGCTTCAGTCAGATGTTGACCCATAGGCTTTTACGTCAATGTAGTTCTCATAACGTCTTGCATATGATTAAAAATGCTGCCATGAACCCCAAGCTTGCAGATTGGTCTGGTAGCGTCTTTGTGGCCACTTGTTTGAAGTAGCTGCCATGAACGGCGAAGCCATCTGGGCCGACTGTCAAGCTTGCTCCCAGAATAGAGTTGTGCAGGGTACCAGATGATTTCTTTTAGATGTACTGATAAGTTCACGCCATTTAAATGCCAGATGTCTCAAAGTAGTCCTGGCTTTCTGCCTGAATTGAAATGTCCATATATGGGTATTTTAATATTTGTTCCTGAAAATGAATGATGGAGCCTGACTTGTCAGAGCATTCTGTACAGCTAGCATCTCTTTCTGACTGATATGTAGATGCATTTGATTTGGGCTCCATTGGCCCTGAATGCATCTCCCTGCCATATGAGACCCCCCCCCCCCAAGCATAGTCGGATGAGTCTGTTGTCAGGGTTTGGGCAGCAGAGGGTGGAATGAATGACAGTCCCTTGTTTTGTTGGCAGGCCTCTGCCCACCATAAGAACTCTAGTTGTTGGCAAGGAATGATAGGAATCAGTTTCCAGGCTGTGACAATGTTGACTCCATAAGCTTTTTAGGTACCATTGAAGTTTCCTCATATGCAGTCTTGCATATGGAATTAGAAGAATGCAGGAGGCCATGAACCCCAAAGCCTGCAGAATTTGTCTTACAGATAGCTGGGTTTTTGTGGCCACCTGTTTGAAGTAAGTCATCAATTGAATTTGTTTTTCTGGCATAAAGGTAAGTCATCTGGGCAGTTGTATTCAAGCTTGCACCCAGGAATGTAATTATTTGAGAGGGTACCATTTGTGATTTCTTTTCGTTTATGGTGTACCCTAGACAAGTTAGAAGCCTTTTTACAAATGCCAGATGTTTTAGAAGAGTGTCCTTGCTTTCTGCCTGAATTAGACAATCGTCCAGGTAAATATGAATATTTCTTTGCCTGCAAAATGCAATTACTGGTGCCAGGCACTTAGTGAAGACCCTGGGTGCAGCAGATAAGCCAAAGGGCAGTGCAGAGAACTTGCAATACAAATAGCCTGCTTTGAAGCGGAGGTATCTTCTGCAAGATTCCCTGATTGGGATATGCAGGTATGCCTCTTTTACGTCTAGAGTTACCAACCAGGCATCCTTGCCTAGCATAGGTAGTAACTGTTGAAGAGTCAGCATCTTGAATTTTGGAATGTCCATAAATGTATTTAGAATGGGTAAGTCCAGGATTGGACGCCATGATTGGTCTTTTCTGGGTACCAGGAAAAGTCTTGAATAAAAACCTTGTCCCTTTTCCTTTTCTGGTACTGGCTGAATAGCCCCCATATTAATGAGGGACATAACTTGTTTCTGGGCCTCTGCCCACTGATTTGGAGGCAGGTCTGGCCTTTCGTTTGGGACTGGCAACGTGTGGAAATGAAATTATCCCTGGGATACTATATTTAAAACCCATTTGTCCTGGGTAATCAATTGCCAGTTTCGTGCATGAAGCGCCAGTTTCCTCCCCACAGGGGTAGCCAAAAGATAAGTGCTTGGTGATTTACCATAGGAAGGTGCCTTGTTGCTTCCAGATTTTGAGGTGGAGGCACCCCATAGCTTTGTTCTAAAAGTTCCTTGCGACTGAAACCTGGAGCCTTTGGAATGTCTGGGTTTGACCTGAGCGGCTCTAGTGGGTACTGGAAAGGACCAGTTCTTAGCAGGCCAGTGCCTACTAAACCCGGGTGGCTGCACTTGTAGGAAATCTTTCACAGTTTGCATAGATTTAGCTTTATCTTCCATCTTTTTCAAAACTTCTACAGCCTTATTACCAAATAGACTGTCCTGTTGTAAAGGAGCATCCAACAATTTTGCTTTGACATGGTCAGGCAGACTTTGCTCCTTGAGCAAGCATGCCTTCTTATCACAGATCCAGTTACAGCAACCCTGCAAGAGGCCTCCAAGGAATCAAAACCTCATGGCAAAGTATGTTTTCCAACTTGTTCAGCTGAATGCAATAAATCCTGCAACTCTATTTTCCACACAGTCAGAAATCAACATCATCTTCTGTTTAAGTAAACCCATGACATGCTGTTGATATTTAAGCATATGAAATTGACAGTTTAAAGCCCTGATTGCCAAGGTTGCGGACGTGTAAACCTTCTTACCCCATCTATCCAGCGCCCTGGAATCTCTATCAGAAGGGGTACGATTTTTAGCTGTAGAGGCCTTAACACCCTTGGGACCCTGAGAAATGGTTTTAGGGCCAGCAGTAGGGTTTTTAAAAAGGAATATTTGGGAGTCAGGAACTCTGTAGTATCTGTCTGGCTTACTAGGAGCTGGAGGCAGGGAATCAGGGGTCATACTGGATACTGAGAAATCATCATCAACAATGTCCAGAACAGGAGGTATAGCCAAAGGCCTATGATAAGGAAGAAGAAGAAAATCCCTAAGTCTCTTTTTAGATTCTGAGAAATCCTGAGTCTCCCAGTGAAAGTGTTCCCTTAAGGTATGCAAAGTTTCTCCAAAAGAAAAATCCTCAGGAGGAGAAGCAGAAGGGATGGAATCTTCTGCATCAGAGTCCTCATAAGTGGAAATGGAGGATTCCTGATCAGAAGAGGAATCAGAATAAATAGAAACCTGATCTGAAGATTAACAGTCAGTGCCTTGCCTAGGCCTCTTAGCAAGAGGGGGATGGGTACCCCCGATCATGGTAATTAAATCCTCAGCCATTTTGATAATTTCTTTTTAGGCATTGGGGCCTGTACACGTGGCCCAAGCGTTGGTTTTTTAGACACAGAAGTAGTTTTTGGCCTTAGTTTTTAAAATGGCATTGGTTTAATATACAAATCTTTAGGCCTGAAAACACCCTCAGAAGCCGGTGCCTGCTCAGCTGCTCCGGACCCATCCAAGATAGAGACATCTGCGGGTTCAATACTTAACGTATCTCGTGGCATACTGGACTCTGAATGGAACTCAGTAGAGGCCTGCGAATCAAAAGTAGTGGGTATCAGGGCTGCAAAAGCGGCTCACTGAGTACCGGCAAACCGGCGACTGGCTTAGGTGAAACTTCGTCGTCGGTTTTGGACCTCTACGGTCTCTCTCTTTTTCTTTGCGTTTTTTAGGTATTCCGGTAGTTGGATTGCTAACCGACGACATTTCTGGATAGTTAAATCTTGAGCCAAAATATTTAGAAGCAAAAATATACCGACGTTTAATAGTGCGTTGATTAAAATTAGCAAAAAAACGACAGCAAGGCACGTTGTGGTCAGAACCTAGGCAAGGAATACAGTACAAATGAAAATCCTTATGAGGTATTTGCTTCCCACAAGTAATACAATTATTAACTTTTACTGACATCGGTAAGGAGCAAGAAAAAGTTTCCCCAATGGGGTACTTTAGCTTTTAGTAGAAGACTTCGGTTCTGAAACTCGAAAACGAAAATTTCAGGAGTCGGCCGACCGGCACTTGCGAACTACTTCTGGTTCGGGCACTGCACGGCAAAGAAGACTGATGTAATGGCGTCAGGTGCATGTTTTATACCCCGGACGCCATGGAAGAAGGGACAGCAAACGACAGCAGGACCCAAGACTTTGTTAATCAGGCCGACTGAGGGCAACCTGCCAGCAGATTACCGAAATGTAATGACTGCAACAGTGAAACACGAAGAACATCTCCAGGTAGCAGCTTCTAGGATGTCCCTGGTAGGGACACCTCTGAGAAAGGCTGTAGAGGTAGATGCAGCCCTGGTTGAATGTGGTCTTACCCCCTGTGGGATGGGTTTTCCATGGTGCTTATAGCACAAATGAATGCAATGGCCTATCCATTTAGAAATGCCCTTTCTGTCTGCCCCTCAGCAAATGCCACCAGCAGCTGTTCAGATTTCCTGAGAGGTTTAGTCCTATCCAAGTAAAATCTAAGTGGTCTGTGCACATCTAAGAAATGCAGTATCTGTTCCCCTTTGTTCTGTGGATTAGAAAAGAAGGTTGGCAAATGAATGGACTGATTAAGAGCCACACTGGATACTACCTTGGGCATGAAGGAGTGATTGGTCCTTAGGAACACCCTATCCACATGAAATATGATGAAAGGCTCCACTGCCATAAGGGCCTGTAATTTAGACACCCTTCTTGCTGAAGTGATTGCTAAAAGGAAGGCTGTTTTCCAAGAAAGGAATTTCAACTCTTCATTTGCAGCTGGCTCAAAAGGAGGTAGAGTAAGTTTTTCCAATACAAAGTTAAGGTCCCAGGCTGGGGTAGGGACTCTCCTGGGTGGTCTTAAGTTTTTGGCCCTTCTGAGGAACTGTTTGAGCAGTGAATGAGAGAAGAGGGGTGGTTCTGTGTTGTAATGAGCTGAAATGGCTGAGGCATGAACTTTGATGGCGGAAAAAGAAAGGCCCTTGTGAAGCATCTCAGTTAAGAATTGAAGAATCTGAGGTAAACTGGGCACTGCTGTGCTCATACCCCCTGAGTTTGGTTCCAGGAATAGAATCTTTTCCATGTTTCAGCATAAGATTTTCTAGTACTTGGCCTCCTTGCTTCCAGAATGACATCCAACACTTGTTTACTGAGGGATGGTAATGGAGAGATCAGGTAATTAGCCGAGCTGCCAGGTTCTGGGTTTGAAGGTGAGGGTGCAGAATCTGGCCCTTGTGCTGGGACAGCAGGGTAAGGGTCTGAGGCAGGTGCCAGCAGTGACACACTGCACAAAAGGGGGTACCAGTGTTGGCATGGCCAGTCTGGTGCAATCAGTATTGCCCTTGGTTTGTCCTGTTTGATCTTTAGTAGTACCTTGGAGAGGAGAGGCAGAGGTGGAAAGGCATACACTGATAGATTTTTCCAGGTGAAGGACAGGGCATCCACTTTCCAAGCTTGTTTGTGGAGAGTCCTTGTGTAGAATTTGTCCAATTGGTAGTTCTGGGGGGAGGCAAACAAGTCTGTCTCTGGGCTCCCCCATTTGTTTATCAACATGCTGAACATCTTTGGTTCCAGTTTCCACTCGTGTGGGTCCATGAGATTTCTGCTTAGATCATCTGCCAGTGTATTTAGCTTTCCTGGCAGGAAATGAGCCTGTAGGTGCACTTGGTAGCTCAAGGCTGTGTTCCACAGCGCCATGGCTAGTCTGCAGAGAGGTTATGAGTGCGTTCCCCTCTGCTTGTTTATGTACCACATAACAGTGGTGTTGTCCGTCTTTACCATCAATTGTCCTGGAAGAATGTGGTCCTTGAAGGCTGTCAGAGCATTCTGTACAGCTAACATTTCTTTTTGATTGATACGCAGGTGCATTTGACTTGGGTTCCATTTGCCCTGAATGCACCTCCCTGCCAAGTGAGCCTCCCATGCATAGTCTGATGCGTCTGTTAGGGTATGGGCAGCAGGGGGTACAGTGAATGTCAGTCCCTTGTTTTGGTGGCAGGCCTCTACCCACCAAAGGAATTCTAACTGTAGGCAAGGTATGATAAGAATCACTGCTTCTAGATCCCGAGAATGTTGACACCATAGGCTTTTTAGACACCGCTGTAGTTTCCTCATACACAGTCTTGCATATGAAATTAGGAAAATGCAGGAGGCCATGAACCCCAAGGCTTGCAGTATTTGTCCTGCAGATAGCAGGGTCTTTGTGGCCATTAGTTTGAAGTAAGCTGTCAAATGAACTTATTTCTCTGGCGTGAAGAAAGCCATCTGGGAAGTTATGTTCAAACTTGCTCCCAGGAATACAATTTGTTGGCAGGGTACCAGATGTGATTTCTTTTCATTTACGGTGTACCCCAGAGAAGTTACCACTTTTTATATAAATGCCAGATGACTCAATAGTATGTCCTGGCTTTCTGCCTGAATTAGACAATTGTCCAGATATGGGTATATTTGAATATTTCTTTGCCTGCAAAATGCAATGACTGGAGCTAGGCACTTTGTGAATACCCTGGGCGCAGGAGATAAGCCAAAGGGCAGTGCAGAGAACTGACAGTGCATGAAGCCTGCTTTGAAGCGTAGGTATCTTCTGCAAGATTCCCTGATTGGGATGTGCAGGTAGGCTTCCTTTAAATCCAGTGTTGCCAACCAGGCATCATTGCCTAGCATAGGAAGCAACTGGTGAAGAGTTAGCATCTTGAATTTTGGGATCACCAAAAAAAGTGTTTATGATAGCGAGATCCAGTATAGGACACAAGGAGTTGTCTAATCTGGGCACCAGAAACAGTCTTGAGTAGAAACCTTGTCTCCTTTCCTCTTCTGGGATAGTTTGAATGGAAGTTTTAAAGTTAAGTCATTGAGACAGTTTACCATGGGGGGGGGGGTCTTACTACTCCCTGCTTTGGAAGTGGGAGCCCACCACTACTTAGTCCTGTGCGTACCTTGTGACTGAAGCCTGAGTGTTCTGCTGGTTCTGGGTTTGGACTGAGAAGGCCTGGAAGAGGCAGGAAAGGGCCAATTCTTAGAGGGCCAATGCCTACTAAATCTTGGAGGCTGTACTTGCAGGAAATCTTTAACAGCTTGCATAGATTAAGCTTTTTCCTCCCATCTTTTTAAGTACTACTTCTGCTTTGTTGCCAAACAGGCGGTCCTGGTTTAAGGGAGCATCCAGCAATTTAGCTTTAACATGTTCTGGCAAAGATTGTTTCTTAAGCCAAGCATGCCTTCTAAGTACAGACCCAGTAACAGCAGCCCTGCAAGATGCCTCTAGTGAATCAAAACCACATTGCAAAGTATGTTTTCCAACTTGTTCAGCAGAATGCATTAACTCCTGTAAATCCTTATTTTCAGCACAGTCAGGAATCAACATAATTTTCTGTTTAAGCAATCCAATAATATGCTGTTGATACTTTAACATATGAAACTGGCTATTTAAGGCCCTAATGGCCAAGGTTGCAGAAGTGTATACCTTCTTACCCCATCTATCCAGCGCCCTGGAATCTCTATCAGAGGGGGTAGAGTTTTTGTCAGTAGTAGCCTTAATGCCCTTGGGTCTCTGTGAAATAGTCCAGGATCCGCAGTAGGATTTTTAAAGAGGAACTTGTGAGAGTCAGGAACCCTGTAATATCTATCTGGTTTTCTGGGAGCAGGAGGTAAGGAATCAGGGGCCAAGCTAGACTCCGAAAAGGCATCATCAACAATGTCCAGTACAGGGGGATAGCTAAAGGCCTGTGTTGGAGCAGGAGTAAGAAATCCCTAAGCCTCTTTTTAGAATCAGAGTAATCCTGGCTTTCCCAGCGAAAATGCTCCCTAAGAGTATGCAAGGTTTCACCAAAGGAGAAATCCTCTGGAGGGGAAGCAGAGGGAAGGAAAAAGAAATTTTGGAATCCTGAATCCTGATCAGAAGAGCCATAAGCAAATTCAGTCCTAGGTCTCTTAGAGGGGGAAGGCTGGCTTCCTCTGATTAAAGTAATAAGGTCTTCAGCCATTCTTATCATATGTTTTTTAGGCATAGAGGTCTGACCATGCAATCTGGGCATCGGTTTTCTAGGCATGGATCGAGTTTTAGGCCTTGAAGAAGAAGATGGCGTTGGTTTAATATGCAAGTCAGTAGGCCTGAATACACCCTCAGAAGCCGGTGCCTGCACAGTGGCTCCGAACCCATCCAAGTAGAGACATCCACAGGTTCCACAGTTGAAGCATCTCGCGGCATACCGGACTCCGAATGGGTCTCAGTAGAGGCCTGCAAATCTGAAGAAGCGGGTATCAGGGGCTGTGAAAGCACCTCACTGAGTACTGGTGAACTGGCGACTAGCTTAAGAGAAGCGTCGTCGACAGCTTTGGACCTATGCGGTCTGTCTCTGTCTTTATCTTTGCGTTTTTTCGGAATGTCGGTAGTCGGGTGGCTTACCGGAGCCATATATGGATAATTGAACAGAGTACCAAAATTTTCAAAATATTTAGCAGTGTAAATATACCGACGATGAATAGTTCGTTGTTTAAATAAGGCACAAAACCGAGAGCGAGGTACGCCGTGGTCTGGGCCTAGGCAAGGAATACAGCAGGAATGAAAATCTTTATGAGGTATTTGCTTTCCACAAGAAATACAATTATTGACTTTTACTGACATCAATTCAGAGTAAGAAAAAGTTTTCCCAACGAGGTACTTAGCTTTAGTTGAAGACTTCGGTTCTGAAACTCGAAAACGTAAATTTCAGGAGTTGGCCAACCGGCAGTTGCAAACTGCTTCTGCTTCAGGCACCGCACGGCAAGAAAGACTGATGTAATGGCGTCGGCTGCATGCTTTATACCCCTGACTACCTGACGTCATGGAAGATGAGACAGCAACCGACGCAGGACCCAAAACTTTGATAATCAGGCCGACTGAGGGCTACTGCAAGCAGATAACCCAAATGTGATGACTGCAACAGTGAAACACGAAGAACATCGGCATCTTCATGGGCATAGGTCAGCCACATCATCTGCTGTCAGCCAATGTGGCCATGTCCAATCAAGCTCCTGTAGTGGCAGTATTTCCACTGCTCCTTCATTGAGTGCCCTGCCCACACCCAGACGTGGCAGGCCATGGGGTTGTATTCCTGGGCTTCCCCATGAAGGAAGCTCTTCCAGCAGACATCAATCACATTCAAGTAGCAGCACTGCATCTGACCTTGGGCTTGTAGATGCCAGTACACCTCCTGGTAAAGGCAGTTCTTGTGGTCAGGGACAACGATGAACTGCCACCACTACTATGCATAGCTCACACCTGTCCAACAGACCAAGATGTAGAGCTATCACACAGGTTGGCTGTGTTCATACAGACACACACACACCAGTTTCACCTGGAGGACCCCTACATAAACTCACACAGCAGTTACTCACTTTGTCTCACTGGCCATTTGTTGTTTCATCCCAATGTCTGCCGCCTTCTTCTTACCCACACATACCCACCAACCTTTTGTGTCAGCCTAGGCTTCACACACACACACACACACACACACACACACACACACACACACACACACACACACACACACACACACACACACACACACAAAACATCCTGCACAACTGATGATAACTAGCCATATCTATGTTTTCTATCTTTTGGATTCAGGGATACAAAAGCTGTGTCAGATGTTCTGGGTGCGTAGCCAACTTAGTATACTTGCATTTGTGTTGTTGAACTGCTCATTGTACCTTTGACTTATACTGGCCTGACAGCTAACAGCATCAAAATTGTATAGTGAATGCACTTGTAAGGGTTGTGAAGTCAGAAACTACAATATGTATTATTACTTTCTAACTTTTCTCTTTAATGATTTTCCATCACAAATGTATGGTGCACATCACAAGTCACGTCATCATATTCAGATCTTAGGATTGTATGACAGCACTGTAGTCAAACCTCATCAGAACACTAATACAGTATAATGCTCTCTTTTGCATGCATCTCAACAGACACATGCAGTACATAACACAGGGCCTACAAACCATGAGATGATGTATATGGACAGATTAAAAGCCATGTCACTGTAATCTGTCTTGTACAGGATGAAGGGACATCTGCCTTGCATCCAGGCCAGTGACTGACCATGCCCTGGTGGGATGACTGCACATCCAAACATCTGATGTAGCTGATGACATCAGCAGTGTCTGTTGAGAATATGGTAATAACAGTGCCCCACAGACTGCGGTAAAAGGCTTTCTGTAATGTCAAGTAAGAGCATGCATAAACACACACACACACACACACACACACACACACACACACACACACACACACACACACACACACACACACACACACACACACACACGCACACACACAGTCAACTGCAGTGAGAATAGAGCCCCTATCTAAATACACATAATATAGAACACAGTACTTAACGAAAGTGTTACAGCACAAGTCTGAAATTTGCAAGACTGCAGCTGAACTTATAGTACATGACATCAGCAGGCCACATGTAAGACAAGATGCTGGCAGGCCTGCAAAAGTTCATAACAGGCTACTACCATAATGGCCCTAGATTCATAGGAAGTTACTATGCTAATGTCCCTATGGCCTTTTCAAGCTTAGTGCAGTTGTACATTGTTCCCTTAAAGACCAAGATATGTAGTCCATACTGGTGAATCCATGATCAGCACTGCTTGCCCCTGTATGACTTCCCATCCAACTGTCGCAGTTATACTTAAATAAGGTCATTGAGGAGCTCAGTTTCACATGAATTGGGAGTTTGTTCCATAGCAGTGGCAAATTCTGGTAGACATATTGGTCTCTCCAACATGTCCTGTTGATGTCGCAGGCTAGGTTAAGGTTCTTGCCGTGAGTGAGTCTTATCCCATTTGATTTGCAGAGATGCAGCACTTCCACTAAGGCAGACACAAGTCACCACTAAGTAGTCTATATGATACAGAGTACAGTGACGTGCTGAAGTCCTTGGATTTTCTGGGTGAGAAACCTCTTGGGTCTCTCCAGCTGCTGCAGGTGTCTGTTGAGGTGCATGCAAAAGGGAGAACTGTACTCTACTACTGATCTGATGAAGGATGAGTACCGTGGATAGATAACATCCTTAGTCGTGGATGCTATGCAACATAAAAGCCCTTCCTTACCACTGTGGACACATGATGATCAAAGCAGACATTGCTATCTACCTGCATTCCCAAATCTCTCACCATTGGTTTGGAACGTAAGGGGGTATTAATAATAGTGTGATATGCATGAACCTCTGCTTTGCCAAAAGGAATAACAGTACATTTTGGGGGGGGGGGTTGGGGGTTAAGTTTAAGTCTGTGGCTTTGGCAACAATAATTTATGTATGCAAGTCCATTTTGTAGTATGTTGACATCATTTGGGGATTCAATGACGGATTCTAAACAGTAGGAGGCCCAGCAGAGACACTTGTGGAACACCACTGGTAACAGGTCTGCTGGTAGAAGTGGAATCACCAACTATGGCTGTATGCGTCCTGTTGGTGAGTCAATTGACTACCCATCTAATGACATATGGGTTAATCCCCAGCTGAACGAGTTTTTCTCAATGATGCCTAAATAAAGGATTGTGTCAAAACCCTTGGCCAAGTCCAGATAGGCAGTATATACTGATTTGCCTTCATCCAGGGTTTCGGTGAAACTCTTGAAGAATTCCACTAGGATTAACAGACGCGATCTCCCCTTAATGAAGCCAAACTAGGTTGGGTCAAGAGTTTGAAGGTGGGTGCAGAATCTGGTCCTTGTAGATAAGGTCCAAGATGATTCTCCCCATGGCCTTTCAGACAAGGCTGGTCAGTCTTATGGGTCTATAGTTCCACCGGACAGTTGAGGGACCCCCTCTGTGCAAGGGGATTATGGTTGCTGTTTTCCACTTTATGAGGACATAGCCAGTACTTAGACTGTGGCTGAAAACAGTTCAGAGTGGTTCCGCTAACTCTTGCTTTACACCATTTAGTAAGCAGCCTTGGATGTTATTTGGTCCAACACAGGCTGTATTGTTGGCTTTGGCGAGTACAGTTATGACCACTTATTTGGAGATAATAGGTAGAGAACTGGTGACAGGGATGCTTTGGGGTATGAATGCTGGAGACAAGGGTGTGAAATTTACGCCCAACTTGTCAGCTAACAGGTTGGTGATGTCCTGAGATTCAGTATGACTGGTACCATCCATTATGAAATTGGTGCAAAGCTGGGCCTTCCCTTTTACATTACAGACATAGCTAAAGAAGGCCTTGTGATCATGCTTAGCTATGGATGCTAATTTAGTTTTTAACTTTAGAGGACTTTACAACATGTCTCATTTGCTTGTTCAAGCTATGGAGGGTGTTGCTCTGCTGAGACTGTTCTCTCTAATTCCTGAACATCAGTTTCTTTCTCTTGCTGTATAATCTATTTATGCTCCATGTCCAACCAGGAGGCTTGCTTTTCCATAAGCAAGTTTTGATCCACTCTGGTACAGCTAAGTCTATACTCTTGTAAAGGTATGTATACAGGACAATTGTGTACACCTCTGTATAGGAGTCTTTACTATCACTGGTGGCAGGAGGTTTGAAATTATTTATGCCATCACTTAGGAGGCTATAGTCTGCTTTGAAGAAACTTGTCAACTTTTTGTATCCGGGGGAGTGGGGGTGTAAGGTAAGATTGTTACACTGAACTTAACTGATTTATGGTCAGCCCTTACCAGGGAGAGTGTCACACATGGTGTGGTGCAACGATCTGCCATGTTGGTGAGTACTAGGTCAATGACAAACCAGCCCCTTGTAGGGGTGCAGACTAACTGTTCCAGAGCATTTGTGTTTACAAAGTGCAGGAAGTCTTAGGGCAAGCATGTCTGAGCTCATACATGTATCCCAATCATTAGAAAGATAGTTAAACTTACTCATGCCTAGGGTGTTCGGCTATATTACGAATGAATCAAGTAGGTCCAGGAAGGCACAGTGTGCAACCTCCCTCAGGAAAGTACAGTTGTGTACACTTACCATAAATGCAGATGTTCGAGTGCAGGACCCAAGACTTTGATAATCAGGCCGACTGAGGGCTACTGCAAGCAGATAACCAAATGTGATGACTGCAACAGTGAACCACGAAGAACATCTGTTGATTCAGTTCTACACAGCAGTCACTGAGTCTGTTCTCAGTTCATCCATAATAGTGTGGTTTGGATCTCTGTTAAACCATGACAAAAATAGGTTACATCGAATAGTCATGTCTGCCGAAAATGTCATTGGTGCTAGTTTGCCCTCCTTACAGGACCTGTACTATTCCAGAGTCATGAAAAGGGCAGGAAAGATCATCACCGACTCTTCTCATCCAGGCCACCATCTTTTTGAACTATTACCATCAGCCAGGAGTTGCAGATTAATATGTACCAAAACAAGCAGCTACAAGAACATTTTTTCCCCCCACAGGCCATCAAGTTCATAAACGGTTAACTCAGTTTATTATGTTGGGGTATTCTTTTTCCCAAGCATCCAAGGATTCTGCAGTTCTGTTTACATATTGTTAATACTGGTTTCTTTCAGAGTTTATTTCAGTATTTCTTGCACTGAGTTGCACTTTGCACACTGTATGTACATGTATATTTACTTTTTTGTCTTGTTCTTAATAGTTGTATCTATGTTGTTTGTTTTGTTAACAGTTGTATGCATGTCATTTATGTAATTCATACTTGAAGAGTCACTGAAATTGGAGTCAAATTCCTTGTATGCATGCATACTTGGCCAATAAATGCAATTCTGATTCTTTAAGGCATTATAGCCTTTAATGGCCAGAGTAATCTCTGCAGCCCTAAACCATGTCTCTGTGACTACACAAACATTGACATCTTCCCAAGTATGTAGCATCTCCACTGAGTGTAGTTTCTGATTACACTCCTAGTAACCAAAAGGCAAGAGGTAACAGATGAAGACCATCCGTGGCAAAGCAGTGTAGTATGTCACCCATATCATCGCTGCTGAGAAATACCGACTGACACCAGTAGCTAAGTCAACTGCTGAAGATGATAATTCTTTTGTTGTAATGAGCCATCATCTTGGGTGAAGAAAGAATGCTGCTCAGAGCTACAGACATACCTGTCTGGGACACAGTCTGAGAGATCAGTCATATCTCTTTTCATATAGTCCAGTGAGGTACGTCACAAGTCATTTTCTCCAACATCGAGTACAACAGTGGTGTAACTGTGCTTGTTGTTGATTGAACTGAGTGCATGCATGACTTTGCGGATTATGGCACCTGACAGGCAGCTGACTGTGACTTTCTACTTGTAAAACCTGGTGTGGGGGGCACCTGTGTGTCTTACTATGGATTCACTTCTGACAAAGACATACGTTTTCAGTTGTTTTGCCCTAAGGGCTTAATGGGTGACACATGATACATCTGTTTTTATGTGTACTGGGTTCTGCTGGGACTGTAATATGTGCAGAAGGTTTGCATTTCCAATGTTTCTGCTCTTTTGTTAAGCTTCTAATGAGTACATCTGCATATGTAGAGTTATGTCTTGTGCATCTGGTTTGATGAAGAGGTGAACTGTGTGATGGCAACCTGTGTGATATCTGGTTGGTAGTTATCTGACAGAGAGCATTTACTCTAGATTTATTGTATAGCTGCATCTCTCACATACTGTGTAAATTTTAGAAGTACATGGTTCTCAGTACACACGAGGCAATAGAAGCCTAGCTGTGTAAAAACGCAAGTACCCTTGTTAAGCATATTTAGATGGCTGCTGTTAGCATAGCGATTTTGTGAGTAGCAACATCTGGGCCTGTCTATGAAGGACATAGATGCCACCCCAGAGGTGACTTTACAAACATCCAACCAGTAGTGAATGTTGCGCTTGAACAGGGTCATTGAGACGCAATACTTCACACACAGTGGGAGCCTATTATAGAGAAATGTGAGTCGGTGGGGTATATAGTTTATTGGCTGTTTGGGCGGTTTTTCCATCTCTTTCAATTTTCTGGTTTAGAAGCCCACGTTTGCGCTCGTTTCCTGCCTTTCCTTTAATTAGTCTAGTCCAGATACAGATTTGCTGTATCCAGGACTGTTTGTAAGCTTCTGAGCCCCCCCCCACCAAGCCTTTCTGTGTTGGAGGGAAGCCTTCTAGCTTATCAGTGGGAGTGGTAAGGACTAGGTAGCCTATCTACCAAAAGAGGAGTGGTTTCTGGCCCAGAAATTGTAGTTTATTGTCCGTTTGGGCAGTTTTTCCATTTCTTTCAACGTTCTGGTTTAAAGGCCCATGTTTACGCTTGTTTCTCACCTTTCCTGTAACAAGTCTAGTCCAGATACAGATTTGCTGTATCCAGGACTGTTTGTAGCTTCTGAGCAGTGCCAAAGTCTGGTCTTCAATTTTTCCCTTAGATCTGCTAGTTCTCTCCCCTCCTCCACTTTTACTAGCTAATCAGTCCAGCACTTTGCCAGACTTCTTGTAGCAATTATTGTAGCACAAAAAAGTGCTACCAGCACTAAACGTTCTACAAGGAAACAGCTCCAGTACTTATTATTACGCACCCAACCAGGCATGTCTAAAGGTCAGTTCCCTGCGCTTTCTCCTATTAACCTGGTGAACTTGGGCATCCTGAGGCAATGCAGCAACTGCCTCATGTACACAGACAACATTCTCCTCTTACCTCCCAACAGACTTGCGAGAGATGTACTTATATATCCAAAATGGAAGCCACGCAATCTCCAGCCAAGACCGGAATAGTTGGTCAAGAGGAGAAGGTAAACAACTGCACCACACCACATGGAACACATAGCACTCCAGAACACATACTAGCACTGCCTTCACATAAAAACACAAACTACACACCCACCTTTGCGGAGGTTCTCAATAAAAATCTACCCAAACAGCAGACACTTCCAAGGTAGAACCGCACTCAACCACCACAACACAACACTAATCACAAGACACATAACTCTTCAAAACAGTGTGCCACTCAACCAAAGCCCCTAAGGCAGAACAGCATAACCAACACACTAGTCATGGGTGACTCTATAGCGAGGCACACTGATGTCCCACTCACTAGGCTGAATGAAGAGAAAGCAACAGTCAGCTGCCTGTCAAGTGCCATGATCCACCACATAATGCATGGACTCAGGTCCATCAACAACAGGTACAAATACGACTCTATCATTGTACATGTGGGTGTGAATGACCCGAGACGTACCTTCCTGGACTACATGAAAAGAGACATGGAGGAGCTCTCGAATTATGTAGCCCAGGCGGGATGACCCTAGCCCTGAGTAGCACCTTACCACCGCCCAAAATGATACCACAGTACAAACAGAAAAAGATCAACTTAAACAACTGGCTACGTTTCTGGTGTCATTCTAAGGGGATCCAGTATATGTCTGCCTGGGATGACATGATTAACAGACCTCGATGCTTTGCCAGAGATGGCCTGCATCTGTCACCCCTTGGCTTCCGGATACTGGCCAAGGCTCTTGCCACCCCTATACTGCCTTTTTTTAGGTAGTGTTCCAAAGTCCAAATTACCACAGTAACAGCTACAAACAAATGCAATCGGAGGGTCATGCTGCTCAATGATAGAAGTCTAAATCTGAAAATGCACTCGCTGGAAGCACTCCTTAAAATGCAGAACATCGACATCTGTGTCCCCTGCACTACCAGGCTATAACTCATTCCACACCTTTCGGCCCCAGAACTTGGACCGAAGCTCCAAAGGAGGTGGTGTTTCCATATTCATAAAGAATTTGCACACCTCCAGACTGGTAGCCCAACATAATACATCAGAGATACTTCAGGTGCAGCTAACATTGGGTACGACAGCGATTCAGGTCATAGCCTGCTATAGGTACACAACAATGTCCCAAGACTCACACTCCACGTTCCTAAGCACATTGGAGAATATTAGGGTCCAACCTAACACTCTCATACTGGGCAACTTCAACTACCCCTCCATTAACTGGGAAAACAACTCGTGTACCAATACACTTGCCCAACGTTTCCTGGAATTCATTAATTCAAATGCCCTGGACCAGCTCGTTCTTACCCCCACTAGAGGTAGCAACATCCTTGACCTGGTCATTACTAACATGGCAACCATTGCTCTACACCAATAGTTAACTCCTCCCAGGTTAGATCCGACCACAAACTAATCACCCTGGAAATCCACATCCCTCCCACCCACCCCCACCCCTGCAAAGGTAACCACTATAAAAAACTTCTCCAAAGCTAACTTGGGCTCCTAAAAACAGAGGTGGCTAACTTCATGGCACCCATACAAATGAAGAATAGCTGCATGACTGCAGAATCATACACCAATGCACTGTACAAACATGTACACAAATGCATGGATCTCGCCATACCCAATACAACCAAGATGCTCTCCTCCAAAAAAAGGAAGCCAGTCTGGTGGTCCCCTGCCATAAACAAACTCTAAAACAGAAGGAGGAAACTGATGTGGAATAAGGTGATGTCCCAAGACTGAAAAAAACTCCCTTATCAGCCTCAACAAAAAGTTGAGATCCCTCATCAAATCCTCTAAAGCTAGCTATGAAAACAGAACTGCAGCAGATAGTAAAGACAACCACAAGGCCTTCTACAGTTATGTAAAGAATCTCCATGGTAACACCCAGATTTGCTCTGAGCTACAGCACAATGGTACCTCTTATAACGAGCCAACAGATATTGCCAATATACTGGCCGACATATTCAGTGCTAACTTTACCCCTCTCCCCCCAAAGGACCAATCACAATACCAGTAGATTGCCAGGCACCCAGTATTACTGCTGCACAGGTTAAAACAGCACTGTCCAAGGCCAAGAATACAGCTTCTATGGGACCTGACAATATCCCTGGCTGTGTTCTACATGAGCTACAGAGTGAACCGGCACCTCACTTATGTGGCCTGTTCAATCACAGCCTCACCCCAGGCTTTGTCCCTACTGAATGGCTCACTGCTACAGTCATCTTATAATTTTTATTCTAAATTTTTCTCTCTCTAAAGTAAAACAGAAGCACTCTCCTATTATCGGTTTTAATCTGAATTAGAAGTTAGTATAGGCCAGTTCTTTGTAACAATAGATTTAATCATAGTAGTATGTCTATTATACTTGGCAATGTATCTAACCTTATTTTGCTAGTCTTTAGCTCTCACCACCATACTATCTGAGAAATAAGGTTTTCCTATAGTTTCACACTTATTATAATATTCTGTTTGTTACATTGTGCCAAAGATTCAGCATACCCTCTGGATTCAAAGTCCTTAGTCATACCCTCTACTTCAGACAAAAATAACTACTAAGATTGTAGTAATATGCTCGATGCTTGACATAGTTTTGGAAAATAGTGTGTTCCTATTTGACGGTCAGGTGTATCATCAGCAATTAGGGGTGGCTATGGGCACCCCTGTGGCAAATACATATGCCAATCTTGTTCTTGCCAATTGGGAAAAGTATTTTATTTATGATGACTATGAATTAGGAACTTTTAAAGAGTAACATCTAGCATATTATAAATGTTTTGCTAATGATACTTTTATTGTCTGGTTAGGAGACGTACAGTAATTGAATACTTATTTGAATATTTATAGTCTACTACTGATTTTTTTAACCTTTGATCATTAATCTTCGTACACTAAGATAGAATTTTTTTAGACATTACTTTGATAAAAAAGAAGGGACAATAGATACTACTATTCATAAGAAGAATGTACATACATCTACATTTTTACATTATACTAGTATGCACCCTAGACATATGTTTAATAGTGTTATTAACAGCCAATTTATTAAAGCTAGTAGGCTTAATACAAACCATGAGTTATTTTTGTCTAAAGTGGAGGGTATGAGACTAAGGACTTCAACTCCAAAGGGTATCCTGAATCTTTGGTACAACGTAACAGAATATTATAAATGATCGTGAAACTATAGGAAACAGTTAGTTATGTACTCACCATAACGATCGATGTATGTGGTCCATCTCGCCTATATTTCTTACTCACGGGTTCGGAGGACTCGGCCAAATTTCTCTAGCACGAAGTCTCTAATTGGCTGGGCTAACCCGGTATCCCAAGATGCACCTCGCCCTAGCCCCAGATCTTGTTTGCAATCATATCAATCATAACCCATACTCAATCAACACTGGAAGAAATTCCAGCCAGATAAGGGAAAAAATTCACTGACCTTGAAGGGTCCACAGAGCCAATATTCCTCCAAATCCTCTAGGAAGGGGGCAGGTGGGAAGGTACGTAGGAATGTGGGCAAGATGGACCACATACATCGATCATTATGGTGAGTACATAACTAACTGATGTTATGTGGTCCTATCTCGCCTACATTCCGTACTCATGGGACAGCGTCTCCAGCACCTCTTTCCTGGGAGGCTCATAGGAAGATACTCCTGAGAACCATAGAACCAAAGGAAGCCCGGCCCCTAGAAGCCACATCCAGCTTGTAATGAGTAATAAAAGTGTTGGGAGAGGCCCAAGTGGCCGCAGCACAAATATCATCCAAGGAAAGCCTAGCATGGAAAGCTATTGATGTAGACATAGCCCTGGTAGAATGAGCCTAGTTGGAAAAGGGTAAAGTTCTGCCTGCTGACGAGTAGATGAATGAAAGACAATATCTGATCCATTTAGAAATTGTGCACTTGGAAATAAGACAACCTGCCCTGTTTTCTGAAAAGGACACAAACAGTTGATCAGATTTCCTAACATGCTGAGTCCTATGCAAGTACAATCTCAGTTGTCTGTGCACATCCAAATGATGAAACCTGAACTCTGCTTTATTGGAAAAGTTCAGAAAGAACACTGGTAGCTCAATAGCTTGATGGAGATTGACAGTGGATGACACCTTCAGAAGGAAGGAAGGGTTAAGCCTCAGGGAAACTCTGTCCTTATGAAAGATCAAATACGGAGGTTTAATGGACAAAGCTTGAAGTTCTGATACCCTCCTGGCCAATGTAATGGCTATCAGAAAAGTCGTCTTCCAAGATAAGAATTTTAAGTCACAAGTGGCAGCCGGTTCAAAGGGTGGTGACGTAATAGCTTGTAGCACAAGGTTCAGGTCCCATGGCAGTACAGGTTCTGAAACAGGGGGATGAAGAAACCAAGCGCTTTTTAGAAAGGCTTTACAGAGTTTGTGGTCCATAAGAGAGGGCTCGTAAGATGTGTGAAAATTGGAAATTGCAGCCAACTGTACTTTAATGGTAGCGGGCGTGGAGCCCTGACGGAACAGCATGGCTAAAAAATCTAAGACCGACGGAATTGGGGCTGTGAAGGGGTCCAAACCTTGGGCCTGAGCCCAAATACAGAATCTCCTCCATTTGCTGGAATAAATCTTCCTGGTGGAAGCCTTATGAGAAGAAGACAAGATGTGCACCACTTCAGGTGAAAAGGAATGTCGCCTGACTAGCGATGGAAGTGCCAAGCTGTCAACCTGAGAGTTCGCAGGGATGGATGAAGTTGTCCTAACATGTGAATCAGGAGGTCCCGCACTGGGTCCAGAGTCCACAGACCATCCAGTGCATACCGTTGAAGAAAAGGGAACCAGACTTGTCGAGGCCAGTGTGGAGCAATAAGGATCATCTTGCTTCCCAAGGATATGGCTTTCTGTATCACTCTTGGTAACAGAGGAAACGGAGGGAAAGCGTAGACCAGACCGGGGGGCCAATCGTGAGCTAGAGCATCCCTGGGTGATTCCCTCTGTGGGGGGATCAGAGTGAAGTACTTGCTGCATTTGGCATTGAGGGGGCTGGCGAAGAGATCGCAGCAAGGCTGACCCCACCTTTTGAAGATGTGAACCGCCACTCGGTTGTTCAGGGACCACTTGTGAGGCATCAGAATAGCTCTGCTTAGCCTGTCCGCTATCACGTTGGACTTCCCCGGAATGTGCATTGCCACCAGAAACCGTTGGGAAGACACTGCCCACTGCCACACTCGCATGGCCTCTCTGCAGAGGGGATAAGATTTGGTTCCCCCCTGCTTGTTCAGGTACCACACTACGGACATGTTATCCGAGTGAATTGCAATCGTTCCCAAAGGTAGAGAGTCTTGGAGTGCTCGTAACGCCAGAAACACAGCTCTCATCTCCAGAACATTGATATGCAAGTGTACCTCGTGATCTTGCCAGGTGCCTTGGACCGTCCTGCCTAAATAATGCCCCCCCAACCCCATCTGGGAGGTGTCCGTGGTCACCATGGCCACTGGAGACATAGGAATCAAGCTCCTTCCTCTGTCCATATTGGAGGAGCATAGCCACCAGAGGAGGTCCTGTTTGCATTGTTCCATGAGAAGTATCAAGTGGGAAAGTGGAAGCTTCTGAAAGGACCACTGAACCGACAGGCGCCACTGTAGGATCCGCATGTGTAACCTGGCCAGAGGTGCCAGCATGATGGTGGAGGCCATGGATCCCAAGAGCTGAAGAACTAACCTGGCCTGAACTTTTCTGAGGGGCAACAGTGCGTGGATCTGAGACTGCAACACTCTTATCCTGTCCTGTGGCAGAAAGGCGCGCATTTGAATAGAGTCTAGCTCTGTGCCTATAAAAACAACACGCTGTGAGGGCTGCAAGGCAGACTTTTCCCAGTTCAAAGTAATTCCTAGACGTTGGCAAAGTGAGATGGTCGTCTCCCTGGCTTGAACGAGCAGATGCCTGGTGGGGGCGGCGAGAAGCCAGTCGTCCAGATACGGAAACACCTGGAATCCTAGACGTCTCAGGTGAGCTGTCACCACTGCCAAACACTTGGTAAACACCCTAGGGGCTGTGGCGAGACCAAAGGGCAGGGCACGAAACTGGAAGTGACTGGCTCCTAGCCGGAAGCGTAAATGACTCCTGGATGCCTTCTCCATTTTGATGTGGTAGTAGGCATCCTTGAGATCGATGGAGCACATCCATATTCCTTTTTCCAGCAGTGGAAAAATGGACTGAAATGTGACCATTCGGAACTTGGACGTAGTGATTCAGTCGACCGTGATCCAGAATGGGTCTCAGGTCCCCTGTTCTTTTCGGCACCAAAAAGAGTTGTGAGTAAGTTCCTGATCCGACATGGTCTGAGGGGACTGGTTGGATGACTCCTTTTTCTAGCAGCTTTGCAACTTCTAGTGCTGCTTGATCCCATTGACTGGGTGGGACGTCGGCATCCTTCTGACTGGGGGGGTGTCGACGCAAAGGGAATAGTGTAACCTCCGGTAACTATTCAAAGCACCCAACGATCCTGGGTGATGCTTTTCCAGGCTTCCAGATGCAACGAAATTCGGCCCCCGACTGGCTCCGGAATAGCACAGTGGAGCAACGCCTCAGGAATGCTGGAAGGAAGAACCGCGAAAGGAATCGCGGTCTCCCGAGTTGCGGGGGCCTCCTCTGCCTCTAGGACGGCGTCTTCCGGAATAATCCCCCCCTCTGCCTCTGGAGGGGGACTCACCTTGAGCTGCGGGAAAGGACCTCCGAGACTTTTTGAACCACATTTTCCCTCCTCTCTGAGCCTTGGGGTAAGGCCTAGAAAGGAGAGAAAAACGGGCCCCTACGGCAGATAGGGTCTTTCCCTCCTGTTCGCATCTGGTGAGGGTGTCTTTCACTTTGGGTCCGAAGAGAGAGGACCCATCAAAGGGGGCATCAGTGAAGGAAGACTTAAAGGCCTCTGCGAAATGACACAGGCGCATCCAGGCTTGCCTTCTAAGAGCTACGCCTGAGCTAGCTGCCCTACTCGCCCCTTCGGCTGCATAAGATATGAGCCTCATAGACGAGTTGACAATGGAACCTAGGGTAGACAACTGGGCGTTAACAGTCTGCGCTACCGCCTCAGGCATGTTACCTGTCAGAGTATCTCCTAGCTCCTTCAGGAGATCTCTTTGGAGCCGAGTGAAATGAGAGAGGTAATTCAACGACCATAAGGTAAAGGTCGCCGAAAACAGGGTATGCTTCCCATACCGGTCCATACTCCTGGACTCCTTGTTAGGAGGATGGACTGAAGAAGAAGCCTCTGCAACTTCCTGCTGAGTGGCTGCCGCCACCACCAAGGCATCTACCGAAACCCCTTTGGTAAGGAACTCTTTGCCCGGGGGAGCAGACAGAAACTTGTTTGGACGTCTGGGCACCGGTTCCACGGAATCAGGGTTCTCCCACACCCTTCGACAAATCAAGTCCAGGGGTTCGTCGAAGGGTGGAGACACCCAGGAAGCAGATTGTTGAGCTCCGAAGGCCTTGAGGAATACAGACTCCTCCTCAGAGGGGGTCTTGGAAGGCCAGTCGCCTCTCTGTCTCAAAATCTCCAGGATGTCGGAGAAAGAGACATCCTCGGAGGACGACTTGGGGGACCCCTCTGATTCCTCCAGATCGGTATCGGAAGTGAGAGACTCGTCCTGGGAGTCGATGTGCTTCCTCTTGCACGACTTCTTACTGGGAGGCTCCTCAGGCACAGACTCTGAGGGGCCATCAGAAAGTAGGGGACCGCTCAAGGGGGTATCCCCAGACCTTCGGGCTCCACCATCCATGGAGAGGGGGAGCGTCAGAGGCTCTAGCCGGGGTGTAAGGGGATGGAGTGACCGATCCAGGTGATGTACCCGACGACCTGGCCAGGGCGCTCTTCATGGCCTCGAAGGCCGGTCCCCCCCCGAGTCCGAGGGCCGACCAGTCTCCGAGACCACAACCGGAGTAGAGATTCCCCGAGCCGAAGCACCGAGAGGGAGGCTCGAAACAGACAGGGGTCCAGAGGTATCCCTCTCGGGTCCAACTGAGGAAACCCGAGTGCCAAAACCAGAGGACGGAGCCAACCTGGTTGGAGCCAAAAACGGCTCCGATAGACTCACCTGGGGTATCGATGCAGACATCAGAACATCACTCGGCTCGGAGCACTCCAGCTCCGACGACACAGGGGTGTTCAGAGGAGGAATCATCGGTACAAGAATGGGAACAGGCTCCGGAGCCGACTGGGTCGGAGCCGAAAACAGTTTTGCTAACACCGGCAACTGTAGGAGCCTCTGGACCATCCTATCCACATCCAAATTAGACAGCCTAGAGGATTTGGAAGAAACAGAAGGCGATTGTGATCTCCCGACTGGAGACTCATGCCTGACACTGGGTGACCGGCTCCGAATAGGTTCCAATAGTATCGGAACCGAGGTCGACTCCAGTACAACAAATACCTCCTTCGGCCCCAAGGACAGTGGAGCCGAGGAGGAAGTATCCAATTTACAAACCTTCTCCTATGGCTCTGAAGAAGCAGACGAAGCCAGAGATCTTTTCTTGGCCTTAGGAGGCTTAGACTTGGTACTAGAAGGTGAAGACGGCTCCAAGGCCTTCTCAAAGGAGGGCTTGATCAGACCCTTCAAAATCAATTTATTTTTATGTTCCTGCAGTGCCCTAGGGCTAAAAACATGACAGAAACTGCAGGACTCTTGCAAGTGAATAGCACCAAGACAATAAACACAGATAGAGTACCCATCCGTAATGGACATTTTATAGCCACATTTTGTACACTTCTTAAACCTAGAGGGTTTATGCTCCTTCAGTTCTTTCGACATGGTAAGCAACTGTGCCACTCACAACCGACAGAGACAAACACAAGAGGAAGGCGGGAAGACCAACAACCACTTAAATGGACAAGGAAACTCTAATTTAAACACTTCCTAAGAGGGAGTATAACCAATACGAACACAGCACAAAACAACAAGGGAACACAATGGAGAGGACTAGGTCCTCTAACTTAAATGGGCCTAGTCCGCGAAAACAGTAGGGATACCACAAACACTATACTCTCAAAAAACTCACAAAACAACTAGTCAGATACAAAGATAGCTAGCAAAATAGCTTTTCTCAAAAGATAAACTGCTAAAACACTTAGAAGTATTTTTAAAAAGGTTACTTAGCCACAGCCAAGCAAGACTACGTCCTAACTCTACGAGTGGCAACCGAGATCTGGGTCTAGGTTGAGGTGCATCTTGGGATACCGGGTTAGCTCAGCCAATTAGAGACTTCATGCTAGAGAAATCTGGCCGAGTCAGAGCGGATTCTCAGCTCCGAACCCGTGAGTAAGGAATGTAGGTGAGTAGGCGAGATAGGACCACATAACATCCCTTATTTCTCAGATAGTATGGTGGTGAGACCTAAGAGACTAGCCAATAATGTTAGATACATTACCAAATAGAATAGACATACTACTATGATTAAATCTATTGTTAAAAAGAATTGACCTATACTAACTTCTAATTTAAAGTTAAAACAGATAATAGGAGTGAGTCCCTCTTTTACTTCTAAGAGAGAGAGAAATTTAAAACAAAAATTATGTTATAAGGATTTGGTATATAGAAACACTAATACTGAGAGAGTTATGACAAAGGGTACTGTTCCTTGTTTTAATTGTTCTTTTTGTAAGAATATAGATACAGACACCTCTTTTTTGCATCCCATTACAAAGAAAACATATTTTTCTTAAACACTTTTGCTACATGTGTTACTAAAAATATTATGTACATTACTGTGTCTCATGTGACGACTTCTACATTGGTAAGACCAATCAGAAGTTAAAAGATAAAATAAGTTCTCATCTATCTGAGACAAAAAGGAAAGTCGAAACAAATGCCCTATATATATAAGCATATCAGGGTGTATGGGGTTGAACACAGTTTTAAATTTAGAGTAATACAGGAAGTAAGGAATGGGATAAGGGGTGGTGATATGTAGTGAAAACTGAAGCTGCAGAATACTAATTGGATAAACTATTTTAGGGCAGATAAATTTCCAGTTTTAATTGTGAGAAACACTGTGAAACCTATGCTGAAATTAAAGAGGAAATTTATTTCAATGTTTTTGAATGTTTGTATATATTATATACATTTTTAGTATTTTTTAAATATTGTCTTTAAGTAAATTGTGTTTTTAAGGGCTGATTTATGTTAATTAGTTTTAATTGATTGTGTATAAGCTGTGGTGGTGCAGCGGTAGCATTGTTGCCTCACAGCAAGAGGTTCTCCCGTTCGATTCTCGGCTGGAGTGCCTTCTGTGTGGAGTCTGCATTTCCTCCCCGCGTTCGAAAGACATACGTGAATGGGCATGCCTTCGTTGAAGGATGGGCGTTGGGCTGGTACCTCGGCACTGTAAAAAAACTACTGCCAATCATTAGCGGACCGTAGTTCCACTGTGGCGACCCCTAACCGGGAAAAGCCAAAAGAAGAACAACAAGTTTTAATTGATTGTGTAATTAATTTAGTGCGGGTTTGCAGTATTTAAGTCTGAGTGAAAATGAATGGATGTATCAGCACTGAGAAAGGGTTGGTGTAACTTAAAAGCTTTGCTTTCTACATTCTGCACGTTTAATAAATATACTGGACATTTCAGTTCTTGCTTCTTCTGTTTTATGTCTATATGTATGGGGGCGGAATGCACAATGTGTGTCTCTATGCTAAGTACACATAGTGATGAAAGTGTAGACTGCTATAAATATGTGTTCACAAGTCTCACAACACTGTGTTTGAGCAAACAAGGGTGCTATGTATATCATAATTAACATGGGTACTTCATTGCCAAAAGGGACAATGAGGCATTGTTTGCTGTAAGGTTCAATCTGTGAGTTTGAGACCAGTCATTTGTCTCTGTCAGCCCCTTCTGTAATATGTTACCATCACTGGGGACATTTGTAGGAGTGCATCTGATTTAGCAGTAATCTGCAAACATGGTTAAACCTCAGGTCACCTACTGTTGCCTGCATGTCAAGGAAGGAGTTTCCACACATTTGAGGGCCCATCACAGATCCTTGGGTTATTCCATAGATAAGTGGCTAGTGTGGGGGTGCAGACCCAACTTTGAGTGTGTGTGTGTTCTGTTGGTGAGCCAGTTGGCTATCCAGCTAGTACTGTATGGCTTAATTCCCAAATGGACATTTTCACTAAGAGACGTGAATGTGGGATATTGTCAAAGGCTTTGGATAACTGAACATAGGCAGTATATCCTGTTATCTATCATCCAGGTCTTCAGGGTCAGGATCAAAGAAATCCACAAGGTTCAATAGGCAAGATCTATCCTTGACAAACAACAGGGGTCGACTCAAGTATGTTGAAGGACGCCTATGTCCCTGTGGATAAGGTCCATGCTGATCTCTTCCCTAGCCTTGCAGACAAGGCTTGTTAGGCTTATGAGTCAATAGTTGTAGTTCTGCATGTTACCAGATTGATCTGCATTGTATAGGACACAACATTTTATATTATTTTCTGTAGTGTAGGTGATATATGCATGGAAAAAGTACTGAGACATCAGGATTGTGGGTTTGCAGGTAGCAACGTGTATACACATCTCAATGAAAAATACCTGCTACTTAACAGAGTCTGTGGCAGCAGGTGTTAATGTATACATACTTTAGTTTGAATCCTTTTATCTCTCTTTTTTTTTCCAGAGTCTGCATGCTGCGTCACTTAGTGAAAACAGGGAAAAACGGATAAAAAAATTAATGTCAGGTTTGGCTGCATTTATCTGGTGTGTGTAAAGCGCAGCAGTGAGCAACCTGGTCGACACAGGAAGGAAAGAGGACCCAGACAGCCAAAAACAGAAACTGGATGCATTCAATTAGTACTATTGGGCATCACGCAAACCTGCTAAGCGATGTTGCGCTGCGATTAACAATGAGACCTTAAGAATAAATAGGAGGACAGGGAATGTTGTGGCAGCAGGTGTAAGTGTATGGCCGAAGTACGGACAGCCAAGGTTGAAGTACAGGGTGTGCAGTCTTTTACTGTTTTGACATTGCAGTTTGAAGCAATTAACAGAAACATGAACAGCTGTTATTTCAACTCTCTTGTGGCAAAAGGTGTTAGCCCAGGACTGCCAAGTACATGGTCCTGGGTTCACATACAGCATATTCCACACAATTTTACTGTTGTTGCACTTCCCATTATACTCCCTTGTTTCACTTAATATAGTGTACATGATATTAATTATATGTATGAGAGCTAAAACACTAATATTGTGTCATTTATTTATCTATGTATTATCACATTTATTATAAAAATGTATGACTGTAGGTATACTGTGTACTATATTCCTTTAACTATATTTCTGCTCTCTAGACTGGCAAGAACTTTACTTTTGTAAAGAGTACACACACATAACTGCCTGTACATCAAATAACCTTGAAATTGCATTGCTTTGTTACTGTTGCGCACCGCTTACCATGGCACACCATGTTTGCGTGATGGTTATCACTACGCAACATTTTCAAACAGTGTGCACACACCCAGTAAATATGATAACTGGAATTGGTGGGAAACCATCATTCTTCATTGCTCTTGATCCATGACAGACATGGCAGGCATTCATGGAGAGGGTGCGAGATTTAGGGTTCAGAGATGGAGTGACCAAGAGTCCAAGATTGTATTGGACTCCTAGTAAAACACAACAGTACCAGGTTGCTGTAGGAGGACTATTCTGCATCCCAGTATAAGTCAGAGGCTTGGGATAGTTTGACCTGGGCTGTGATCAGTGCCACCGGTATCCCCTGCACTGGTGCCCAATGTAGGCATCACTACAACTACCTCTGGAAGAGGAGGTGGGGTACCCTCAATACTTGGATCGAAGAATTTAGGAAGGAGGACATCCCAGAGATGTGAAAGTGTCAACTACACAGAGAATACCTGTAAGGCTTAAAAGCTGAATATAGGCAAGACTGGTATTCATAATGTTATTCTGTTCTGTTTTTTTTCCACAGCTGCCAAGGAAAGGGAGTGCAGTGGTAGGACCCACAGCACAAGATATGAGAGGCATATGGTATGAATGGAGCAGAAGAGTAGTGTTATTGTAGCATTAAAAGTTAAAGATAGCTTGTTTGGTGTTTTATAGAGCAGAATCAAATATATCATGCATATCTCAACTGTAAAAGCAAGTATGCATGCATTAGTCTGTAGCAAAAAAAAAAAAAAAAAAAAAAAGAGTACAACATTAGACTTTAGTCAGAGGTGGTGGGTTCAAATACCACACTTCCCAACTATATAACATAATACTGTTAAACCTTTAAGTTACACATAATTGAAGAATTAAAATAAAAGCTCTTTACCAGTGGCACACATGCCCTGCTATAAACTGTAATCTGCATAACTGGAATGCCCATATGTGCAATATATGCACATGTAAAGGAGTACATGCTGCAATACATCGTATACTGTGTATCTGTTAGAAGCTGCTAGTCTTAAAAGTAATAATTATCTGTTAAGGGGTGATAGTCTTAAGAGTAAAGATTAAGATAATAAAGTCAAATAACTGTATTAATGCACTGTACGTTACATATTTATCTTTGGTTTGGTGATACTGTTGCTATTTATTTCTTGGTTTACATATTAAGGTACTAATTTGATCTCTCTTTTTTTGTTTTATATTATTATGTGTAGTCAAAATGCATTCCTGTCATTCACGTGTACATCACAAAATGCTCCACAGCACAGCAGGGTGGGCCCCCACTCCACTGTTCCCGGCACCATTGCCCTGCACGTCTGAGAGCCAACCTGGCAGCACCATTTATGTTGCCCTTGCCCTATCTGCCCTCTCACCTAGCCCTGCTCTGGAGAGTAGTCTAGTGGTTCCCTCAAAGAGCAGTGGCAGAGGTGGTGAGTTTATCACCACTGATGAACTGCCAGGGATGGGGAGTAGGGTTGTGTGCTGCACTGTTGTTGCACACCTATGCCGGATGGAGGGGCTGCTCTTCCTCATTTTACATAGGACCAGGAGGAAAAGGAGATGCAGAGTGCACCAGCCAGTGGTGGAGTGAGGTGACAGTGATGACAGTCCAGTGGGTGAGGACTCTATTCTCACTGTCACCCAACTTAATGATCATAGGTCTTGGATGTCCCCATCCTCACCCCATCCATTGTGTCCACCATCCCATCTTGTCTCCGTCTGCAATTGCTTCCTTACCTACCCAACTGACCAGACCAAGACATGCCTATGTCCCTTCCTCGACATTCCTCTCTCTTTCTCAAAAAATAAATAAATAAATAAAAAGGGCACCTGTCCCATGAAAAAAAAATTGTCCCATACATAGCTCTCCATTTCACACGTCTTCTTGAGACACTTGATTAGGTCCAACTGGCTATACAACATGACTGTGTTGTGGTAATGCCTCTCTCTGGAAGTGACAGTCCAAATTCAGCTAATACTCTGCATACATTATCATTTTTTGCTGTTGAAGAAATGAATAGCTATGGTTCTTTCCTACCTCCCCTCCTGAACATCACCGTACTGTTTTCCATTTGTTCATCCCCCTGCTTGCTCTCCATTTCACCACTGTCCTATCTTCTCCATTTCTTTACTTTAATGCATTATTGCATGATAGTGCGTACCACACATCAACGTGCAACTGTAATACAAAACAACTTTAAAGTGTTAGATTCAGTTGTATTCAATCTCAGTACCATCTGGCCCCACAAAGGAACGTATCACTGCATTAACTGCATTAACACGTGCCGCCACAGAGTCAGTAAAGTAGCATGCCACCACAGAGTCAATAAAGTAGCAGCTGTATTCCAGAGACTCAGTACTAACTGTCAGACTTTAGCAATGCTGCCTGCAGTGCACAAACATATGCATCTCGCATGCGTACACACTCTGCTAGCCATCACCCAAACCCTCTGCTCGCAGCTCTATGGAAATGTCTACATTATGTTCTATTACTACTGTTTATTTTTGCATGACATGCAATCACATGTAGAAACATAACAAGCTGAGGGCCCTATCTAACTATATGTCGTATATTTAAAATACGTCCATGTGTTGGCACCCCCCCAAGCACTACAACCCTGGGGTCTCAGTACTTCTTCCAAACATATATCAACCACACTACAAAATGCAGTATCAAATGTTGTTTGCTATGCAATGCACATCAATCTAGTAACATGCAAAGCTACAACTACTGACCCATACACCTAAAAAGTCTTATCTGCTGGGTACTGCAGGAATCAGCAAGGACCACATCCACAAGGATATAGGTGACCTTCAACACACTTGACCCTACCTATGTTGGTTTTGTCAAGGATAGATCTTGCTTACTGATGCTTGTGGATTTCTTGAATACTTACCCCAAAGACCTGGATGAGGGATAACAGGACATACCACCTATGTTCAGTTATTGAAGGCCTTTGACACCATCCATCATTCATGTCTCATAGTGAAGATCTCCCATCTGGGAATTAGGCCATACAGTACTAGATGGAGAGCCAAGTGGCTCAATGACAAAACACATACTCTCAAGTTGGGGACTGCACCTCCACCACTAGCCAACTCACCAGTGGAATATCACAAGGATCTGTGCTGGGCCTCCAGCAGTTTGGGAAATTCTTCCCTAAAGCACAGGCAACAGTAGATGGCCTGTGGTTTACCAAGTTTGCAGATGACTCTTAACTGGAAGCACTCATATAGAGTCCCCCAATGGCGGTAAGATATTACAGTAGGGGCTGACACAGACTGATGACAAACTCACAGACTGAATATTAAGCATACAATGACTCTGTCCCCTTTGTCAATGATATACCCCTGCAAATTATGACATATATAACGTCCCCAAAGCTCAAACATAGTGTTGTGAAAATTGGCAACACATGTTGATAGCAATCTACACTTTCATCACTATGAGCCCATTGTGGTGACGCACACAATCTGCATTGCACACATCATACATATGGGCATCACATCCAAGACCAGGGTAGTCATACCATGAACAGAATTTTGTATAGAGATATATATATATATATATATATATATATATATATATATATATATATGTAGTGTGAATAACCCTTAGTTAATTGTTCTGAAGAAGTCCATGGTGATGGACAAAAGCACTTAACCCATTAATAAAACTGAGTTGTACTGTTATTTTTGCTTGGAAGTTTCATTTTACTTTATGTACATTTTGGTCCTTTTGCCTAAGCCCTTAATGGTGACTATTTTGTTGGTGGTTCTTAGTAGTCATACCTCTGCTGTACTCTATCCTTATCATGCCAATAATGCAGCACAAAGCTAACATCTTCCTGTACCTCACCAGACACCTGCAGCAACTGGAGAGAAAAAAACAGTTGTGTAAAATCTTACTATAACCAAAGATGCACTTCTCTTCCATGTTGCAGTATTTTGTACTCTTGGGTTTCCTCCTCTGACTAACCAAACATCCAATCCATATTCAAAAGTTTGCAGTCACTGCTAGGTGTGTGGGATGTCTGGTGTGGCTATAGGTATATACCCATAAAAGTGACATGTGCACTTAACAGGCCTCAGAACTGTGCTTCCCAGTCGGACGCCCAGTCCCAGGGCAAACTAAGTTCATTGCCATCCAAGAAGAGCCATAATGTGAACAGGCGAGGAGGGAAGGAATACTGCAACAGAGATGGACATCTATAGTTAGGGTAAGATTTTATACAACTACTCTATGCCCTTCTATTCCCATTCTCATGTTGCAGTATTCTGTACTCCTGGGTGAGTGCCAAAGCTGACTGGGAGGTGGCTTGGAAGAAATCTCCAAAAATCCATGGAGGATTGCCCTAGCAAATCCAGCCCTGGATCTAGAAACGTTTTCTAATTTGTAATGCCTGAAGCTGCCTCTAAAATGGTTGCAGTGTCTAATCCTTTAAATAAAGCTCCTAACGAAGCCATGGCCCTAATGGAGTGCGCTTTAACCTTGGACCCCAAGATTTCCCATGGTATGCACAGCAGAAGGCAATTGCCCTTGAAATCCAGGCTGAAACTGTCTGTTTTGTTACAGCTTTCCCCAGGGCCCTGGTGACCAAGTAAAACCTGAGCTGTCTGTGCACATCAAGGGAGTTTTAGACTTTCTCACTGTAACTCTGAGGATGAGCAAACAAGGTGGGGAGGTCAATGGCATGGTTTAAGGACAGCTCATTGACCACCTTGGGCATGAAGGAAGGACTGGTCCTAAGGGTTACCATGTTTTGTGGAAGATGAGGAAAGGGGTAATGGCCATCAGATCCTGTAACTCAGACACACTTCTAGCCAGTGTCAAAGCCACTAGGAATACTGTTTTCCATGTGCAGCATTTCAAAGAAGCTGTGGAGGCTGGTTCAAAAAGGGGAACAATGAGCTTCTGCAAGACATAATTCAGATCCCAGGGAGGGGGGGACAGGTTTCCTGGGGGGGCCTGAGTTGCAGCACTCCTTTTAGGAACAACTTTGCAGGCAATCTGGAAGGTAAAGGGGGTTCTAGAGGCAGAGAAGCTGAAACAGTACCCAGGTGAGCCTTGATGGGGGAGCACGCCAACCCTGTCTGCAGAAGTTCACACAAGTAGGACAGTACCAAGGGGACATCACCCTGAAAGTCACTGAGAGTCTTCAAGTGCCTGGCACCAGTGGTGGCCTTCTGCAGGACCCAAGGGATTCAAATTTTCCCTTACTTAGATGACCTGCTTATTCAGGCGGATTGCAAAGAATTCCTCCTACCCCATCTTCAGACTTCATATGGAAGACACAATATGGAGAATATTTTCCATTTAGATATACAAGATTTCCTAGTATTAGGTTTCCTGGCCTCCTTCAGGACTGTGAGCACATCCTCACTGTATAAGCATCTGTAAGGGATCAGAATTCTATCACCCACGGGGTGAAGTGTAGAGACTGCCAGTGTGGATGGATTAGAAATTCCTTTTCCTGTGTGAGAAGGTCCACTCTGTGGGATAACGTGTGGTGATTGCACTTGGCTAAATGCAGGAGGAAGGGGAACCAGTACTGTCTTGGCCAAAAGGGGGTCACCAACAAGATATTTGGTCTGTCCTGCTGAATTTTCAGTAGGACTTTCTGAAGCAGTGGGAACACGGGGGATGCATAAAGAAACATCCCCTTCCAGAAGACTGAAAAGGAATCCGTTGCCCTCACCAGAGGGCTGGGCAGCCTGGTGCAAAAGGATGGAAGTTGTTCATAGGGGAGGCAAACAGATCTATTTGAGATGTACCCCATCTATGGACAATGTCCAAGAACACATCCCTGTGGAGCATCCATTCATGGGACAGTGACATGGTCCTGCTTAAGGTGTCTGCCTGAGAATTCTGGTCTGAAGAGATGTACACCGCTTGAAGAGTGACTCCGTTTTATAACCAGCTCCCACACTAGAAGAGCTAGAATGCACAGCATAGGTTCATAGGTTTATAGGTTCATAGTTTAGTACTAAGCTAACTGCCCTTGCGAGCCATTTTAAGACTAGGCAATTATCCCTCGTGAGACTCAAACTCTGCACCTTGTGTTTGTAAGGCAAACACTTTAGCCATTAAGCCACCCACCTTTTGGGGCCAGTCAATGATTTCAAAACTATAAGTGAGGAGAGGAAGAGCAAATTGGCTTATAGCTTGGACTTTGTTGCAAGATGTCAGCATTGTTTTTAATATTCATTTTAGTGTTCTAAAATATTCCTTACTAAGTTTTATTCATTTTTATTTATGTTTTATTGTTGATTCTTCATCAATTCCAAAATATTTATACTCTCCCACTTGCTCAAGTTCTCTTATATCACATTCTTGTCCCAAGCTGATGTTTTCTTGGTGCTGCAGCTTTCCTGCTTTAAAGGTTGCTTTTGCACATTTATCAAAACCAAATGACATTCTTATATAATCTGAAAAAGTTTTGACCACTTGCAGTTGTGCTTTCAGTTCTTCACCTGATGAACTATACAGTTTTAGACCATCCACAAAAAGAATATTGGAAGTCTTTATAGTTTGTTGTTTTCTGGGAGCCAAATTGAAGCCATGACCTAATACATTAAGTAGACAGCAGACATGATTTTGTTCCCCCCTACTTGCTGACATACCACAGAACTGTAGTGTTGTCTGTGAACAGTTTCCAAGGGCCTTGTTTCAGTGTAGGCTGAAAGGCCTTCAGGGTCAAAAGTATTGCTCTCATCTCTTTGACATTGACATGCTCCTGTTTGGAGGAGTCTGGCTGAGTACCCTGGACCCTTAGGCAGCCCAGGGTTGCTCCCCACCCCAGGTCTGACGCATCTGTGTACGTTTCCTGCACTGGCAGGGGGACTTGTAGAGGTAGGCCTGGGTTGTTGCTCACCTGATTCCGCCACCATTGAATCCCTTTCTTAAGGCAAGGTAAGAAGGGGATCTTGAACTCCAGAGGCTCAGAGTACTGAGCCCATATGGATCTTAGTTACCATTGTAGCTTTCTCATGTGAAGTTTTGCCAATGGTAACATGGGAATGGTGGATGCCATGTGGCCCAGGAGCCTGAGGTACTGCCTGGCAGTCAATTCTGTGGCCTGAAGGACAGCGAGCAGGTACTGCCTTAAGTTTTCCACCTTTTGGGGAGGTAGGAAGGCCTTCATGATATCCATTCGGATTCTGCACCCCAAGTAGACAAGGTCTTGAAAGGGGGCCATGTTGGACTTGGGGTAACTTATCTTGAACCCCAGAGCCTGCAGGAGGGAGAGAGAAGTCTGAAGATGGGGTAGGAGGGATTCTTTGCAATCCACCTGAATAAGCAGGTCATCTAACTAAGGGAAAATTTGAATCCCTTGGGTCCTGCAGAAGGCCGCCACTGGTGCCAGGCACTTGAAGACTCTCGGTGCTGTTGAAAGACTGAAGGGTAAGGCAGAGAATTGATAATGTGAGGAGGTCACAGAGAATCACAGGTATCTCATGAAACAGGGCTTGATGGGGATGTGAAGGTAGGCATCCTTGATGTCCAGGATGGCCATGAACCCCTGAGATAAGATGAGAAGGAAAAGTGTTTGCAAGGTGAGCATTCAAAAGGTGGGCACTTGCAGAAAGAGATTTAGGAGGGAGAGACCTAGGATTGGTCTCCGCAATGAAGCTGTCTAGAACTAGTTGAAAAAAGAAGTAGCTGCTCTTGGGGGGGGGGGGGCTGAGGAATACCTCTCCAAGACAGAGTAGTGATCCAGGTTACAAAATAGCCTTTTTCTATTATGGATAGGGCCCACTTGTATGTAGTGATGTTTTTCCACACAGGGAGACAGTGAGAGAGCCTTAATGACAGAGGAATGGTGTCGGGAGAACTTTTCAAGAGTGGCAGGTAGTCACAGACTACCTGCTCTGTCTTGAAATTGAGGCTTCTGAACAGAAGCCTGGGCAGGCCTGGCGGGAGAAGTTTGCTTCCTGTCAGCTTTCCTAGGCCTAGAAGGAGGGGCATAAGCAGAATGCTTCCTGATATTTTTGAAAGGTAATTCCTATGGAACTTCGGGATAGCAGAAACAAACAGGTGCTTGAGGTCTTGTAATTCCTTCCCTTTTTGTTGCAGAGTTTTGAATAAATCTGGTACTTTAGTCCCAAACACAGCAGAGCTGTCTAAAGGTGCATCTAAAAGTTTTGCTCTGATGTCATCTGGTAGGGACTGTAACCTTAGCCAGGAATATCTTCTAAGAACAGAAGCTGATGCAGCTGACCTTGCTGAGGCTTCTGCAGCATAGTAGCTGCACTTGCTGGAGTGTCTAGGGACTTGAGAGGTTAGGGAAATTAGGCTAGACAGTTGAGCTTTGGCAGGAGAGTCTGGAATGTAAACAACTGTTTGTTGGCTTTTTCCAAAACAGCTAGGGCATACTTGGACATGTGGATTTAATAATTTATTACCCTGAATGCAAGGTGGAAGATGTGTAGACCTTCTTCCCAAGGCATTCCATGGCCTTGCTATCTTTGTCAGTAGGAAGGAGGGAACAGGATGGAAGGACTTTGGAAGCCTTGTTCACTGAAATAGAGACAGTGCCTGGGTTAGCAGCAGGGCATTTAAACAAGAATTTGGCTCCCTCAGAGACTTTGTAAAATCTGTCAGGCCTGAGGGGTGCAGGAGTCTAAGAGTCTGCATCTGAAGGAGTTCATTGTATCTTTTGTGAACTTCTGTCATCTCAAGAGGAATCCCATTTGAAATGCTCCCTTATTTTAGCAATGGTCTCCCCATAGGTGAGATCCTCAGCTGGGAGGCTGCTTCAGCAGATTTTTCCTCTGGGGAGGCATAGCCAAGAGGGGAGGGTAACAGGGAGACAAAGTGAATTCTCTGAGGAAGACTCAGAGGAGTCCATTTCTACGTGAGAGATGTCTATCACCCTAGGCCTAGAGCTCATCACAGAAGGAGCCACAGGGGATGGTAAGGGAGCAGCAGGGCTTAAGGCCATGAAGGCATTGAATAGACTCTGTGAAAAGGCCTGCCAATCAGGCTGGCTTTCTGTCAGGGGAGAAGTAGGCTTTCTCTTCTCCTTTTTTAAAAAAGGCCTAGTAGGCATCTGGGTCAGGGTAGCCCTGGTGTCGCTTAGAGCACTAGGGTAGGGATCCATTTGGGAGGCCGGTGCAAGCAGAGGGTCCCCCTCACCATCGGAAGCCGACATCTGCAGGACCTCCGAGGACGTGCCTTCCACTCTGGGTTCTGCGGCTTCCAAATTAGTATCCGCTGTACCCATATCGGCGACGATCAATCAATCCTCCAGGCCAGCATCGGCCACAGAGGGACATCGGGTGGCGGAGGCGCAGCTACAACTTTAGGCCTACACGTTTTGGCCTTTTTCTTGGGTGGCTCGACAGGATAACCGGACAGCCCCTCCATGCCTAAGGCTAAGTGCTTGATTCGCTGATTCTCCAGACATATGTTCAATGTGTGCAATCTGCTATGCAGGGTTTTTGGGACGAAGTCCTGGCAAATGGGGCAGGTCTTATAGTCCTGCGCAGGCCCTAGACTAAAGGGGCAGAGCTCATGGGCATCTTTATGAGGAATCTGATGACCGCACTTGCCCTTCCTGGATGACATGAACCCACAGAAGCATGCAGTGACCCAAAAACAAAATGTCCCCAACAGGGTATTTATCTTAATAATCTTGATCCGACAGCTGGTATGGCAGGAACAGCTGACATTTGACTGGAGGAGAAGTTTTGAGGTCTGGTGCGTGCAGATGTCACTTTTATGGCCCACATACCTCTACCCACATCAGATGTCCCATGCACCTAGCAGTGACTGCAAGCTTTTGAGTACTGGCCAGACGTTTGGGTAGCAAGAGGAAGAAATCCAGGAGTAGAGAATATTGCAACATGGGAATAGAAGGACATAAATGGGTTGTGCCTGGAAGACTCCATGACCTCCAAACATGACATACATGGAAAGACCGACATACCTATCACTGTACTCGGTATCATGCAGGCTGATGAGAGGTGACATAAGGCTGCTCTGCAGAGTAGTCTCAGACCCTACCCTTCTGGAAATGATGGACATCTTCAATTCAAATGGGACAACTATACTTTGTCCCAGGGTTCTCAACCTAGCCTGTGATATAAATAGAACATAACGGGGAGACAGATCTAACCCATAACGATTCACACTGATCTGTAATAAACTTCCACTCTGTGTGAAGCAGTGCTCCTCAAACACACTGTTCAAGCGCAACCTTGATTACTGGTTGGATGATTGTAAAGTCACCTCTGGGCTGGCACCTTTGTCCCTCATGGACAGGGTCAGTTGGTGCTGCTCACAAACATGCTCTGCTAAAAATGACCATCCAAACTTGCTCAATAAGGTTACTTGTGTTTTTATACAGCTAGGCTTCTAAACACCCTAGTGTTATATTAAGCTAGTAGCCTCATACCAGAGACTGCTGCCACAGCCATAAGCACGCTTGCATCAAAAACACACATGGAGGGATTTGCCGAATCAGGAAACAGACACCCTACTCAAGTATAATGTGGACATTACCCCAGGACACAGGTCACAAACCTATTGGCCTGATTATAGGGTGTGGAGAGCAAGTGTACATTCATCAGCATGGGGTCATAGTGCTGACTACTCCCATGAATGTAACACAACTACTGTATAATGGGAAGGACATGCATATCAGAGGTCATAATAACTTCATGGTTCCTAGCCTTCATCAGACCAATAACGGTGTACAATGCACTCTTCTTCATATACTGCCCTGCACATCTTTCAGTGATGTGTAGCTTAAGTGTACCACCTTCGCTACAGTGCACTGTCACACAGCTTATTAGCCATACCTAGGTATTCTTTCTGGGGAATATACATGACTGTCTGATGGTGCGGAACAACAACAGGTTCATAGGTATTTACTAGACTAATGACCACAAGGGCCTTTTTAAGCCTAAACATACATCCCAAATTTCTGACAAGTTCTGATACCCTTGATAAGTGTAAGCAGGGGCTTGGGAGATGAACCATTTATGGTTTTCCTGTGTCCATTAGAAACATAGGTGCCAAACCAGGGATGAATTTCCTGTTCCCCATCCAACTGTCCAAGTTGCACTTGAAATGAGTTAGGGAGGAACTGTGCTTCACATGGTTAGGGAGCCTGTTCCAGAGACAAGGTAGTCTCTTGGATACATACCTGTCTCTCCAGCAGGTATTATTTACATCACAGGTAAGGCTTAAGTCTTTAGAACAGGTAATTCTGGCACTGTTTCTTTGTGGATATGCAGGTGGTTCATCAGAGTGAAGTCTGAAGGAGACAGAATACAGGGATAGGGCCTAGAGGTGGTCTGCACAGGACATTTCACATACGTGTATTCTTTTAGTGAGGAACTTATGTGGACGTTCCAGCTGTGGAATATGCCTGGTTAGGTACATACCAAAGGGGGAATTGTACTTGGTGATAAGACTGATGAATGTCAAATACATGGAACAATGACTTCTTTGGACTTCGATGCCATACCTTTGGTTATAAGTTGGCAAACACAGAATGGTTTCCACACTACTGTAGACATGTGATGGTCAAAGGATAGATTATTGTGCGTGTGTGTTCCAAAGTCCCTGACTACTGGGTCAACTTTAAGTGGTGTGCTGTCAATATGATAGTTAACAGGGGTGAATGATGTACTGAAGCATACTATTATGCATTTCTTGGCATTTAGTTTTGGTCCATGGTTCTCACACCAGTTGCTTGTGTCAGCCCGGGATTCAATGACAGCTCACAATTTGCAATCATCTGCAAATTTAGTCAGCCAGGGACCAATGACATTGGCCTTGACTTCACAGAAGTAAATGTCAAAAAGGAACAGATCAAGGACCGATCCCTGCGGGACTCCACTTGTGACTGACCACTTTGTAGAGCTGGACTTCCCAAGGGTCCTGTCTGTGAGCAAGATGGCTACCCACCAAATGACACACGGGTTTGTATCTAACCTCTTGGGTTTGTCAACAATGCCCAAGTGGAGTATTGTGTCAAATGACTTGGTCATGTCAACAAGGGCAGTGAATACCATTTTACCCTCATTCATCTCTTTGGTGGCCTTCTCAAAGAAGTCCACTAGGTTGAGTAGGCATGGCCTGCCTTTGATGAAACCAAACTGGGTGGAGTCCAGTGTCTGGAGGTTTACTACATCACTACTTATCAATTCCATTAAATTCTTTCCATGGCTTCACATATAAGACTAGTGACACTTATGGTTCTGTAGTTTCCAGGGTCTGGAGATGGCCCACCTTTGTGCACAGGGATGACTGTTGCTGTTCTCCATTCACGAGGCATGAAGCATGTTTGGAAGCTACAGTTAAACAGAAATTCCAGAGGGGCTGACAGGTCATGCTTCATGCTATTTAGAAGGAATCCTGGCATATTGTCTGGGCCCACTGATGCAGTGCTCTTGGCCTTAAAGAGTTGTTACACCACATGCATGTGCTCTACCTGTTCAGCTTATGCACACACTGCATGCACAAGTGTCTGACAACATTACCGGCATGTATATCACTCATGGCAGTGTGAATTGTGCCATACATATATGCCATGCACACAATGCAACTAGCCTGTATTGCCCATAATGTTACGTACAGTTACAGCAGTGTCCCTCCTAACACCTTCTGCAGATATTACAATGTCAGGACAGTATGCATGGTTACCCTCATTGAGCGAGGCTGTATCATAATATTTGTCAAGTGTGTGTGTTTAAGCTCATCTCTTACTACTCCACATCACATACATTATATCACAGGCATGGGATTAGTGGTGGTATTGCTCCGATATTGTTCATGATTGTGGTTGGTTCTTGTAATGTCTGCCATGATCCTTTACTTGTGACCACCTTGCTTGAGACCTATGCTGACAGTACACTCATATTCAGGTCTGAGAGTTTGCACAGCTTCCCAATGTGCAACCCCAACTGCATGTCAGATCCCTAATAAATGTCCTCTGCATTATTCATGTAAGGATGTTTATCACACACACACACACACACACACACACACACACACACACACACACACACACACACACACACCTTCTCCATTGTTATGTTACCTTGTGTGAGGTACAGTCTGTACTACACCATATAAATATGTGCTTGGTGCCACAACTATCTTCCAGTGACATGCCCTCCTCTTCTGTACACGCAGGAGTTTCACCTGTACTCTTTCCCTGTATTCAGTCCTACAATTTATCTGTGTGTCCCTGTTCAATACAAACATTCTCCTGAGTGATAATTTTAGATGGCAGTCCCATGTCCTGTTACCGATCATTAACACTGCTTCAGTGCAGTATGCCAGGAATGGGATATCACAATACTATGTACAGTAGGCACACTGTCCTGTAGTGTGTTTGGACCATATACTTCACGTTTATACCTCTTAACTGTTCAGATATCCACAGGATGTCAAGATGTTTTCCTTATCAAATACATGGCTTTCTGCCATATCACTGGGATGATCTCTGAACTGATGTGACTCAATAATACATACATTTGAGTGCATAGCTATCATAGGTTGGTACTAGGCTATCGGCCCTAGGGCCTATGCAAGCCTAGCCTTAACAATTCCCTGGATATTTCTTCTCACAATATTTACTTCTCTGGACCCCTGTCTAGCAGGGCGACTGACATAATCCCCGGGGTGAATTTCCTATCTACCATCCAATCATCAAGGTTCCTTTTGAAGAGGGCCAATGAGGCGCTCTGCTTGACATGTATGGGCAGTCTATTCCAGAGTATGGGGAGTCTCTGGGTCAGGAACCTATCCCTCCAGCATGTTTTGTTCATTGTGATGACAAGGTTTAGATCCCTGGAACATGTGGCTCTGAGGGATTGGGATTTCTTTAAGTGGAGAATGTCCAACAGCTCAGGGTTTGACATGGCCTTGTATGTTAAGCAGAGATCGCCTCTGAGTAGACGATATGCCACAGAGTATAGCTGGAGTTTTTTTAGATGGTCAGCATATGGCATCTGCTTTAGGCCTGTGATTCTTTTAGTGAAGCATTTCTGTGACCTTTCCAGCTGTTGCAGATGTCTTGTGAGGTACATATCAAATGGGGCATTATACTCTATAATGGGTCTAATGAGGAGTGAGTACAGTGGGACAATGACCTCCTTTTTTTCTGGATGAAAAGCCCTTCGTGATGAGGTGTGCCACAAAGAAGGATTTCCTGACTGTTGTGGCGATGTGGTTATCGAAAGTGAGACCACTGTCCACCTGTGTCCCTAAGTCTCTCATCAAACTTACGATGTTTAGTGTCCTGCCACCTATGTAGTAATTCATGGGTACATGTTTTTTTCCAAAGGGGATAACTATACATTTCTTGGCATTAAGCTTGAGCCCATGGCTCTGGCACCAGGCATCTGTTTCTGTAAGGCCCTTTTGTAGAATATCCACAACATTTGGGGATTCAATAATGGCTCCCAGTTTGCAGTCATCTGCGAACTTTGTTAGCCAGAGTCCCTTAGTGTTGGCCTGTACTTCAGAGAAGTAGATGACAAACAAGAGTGGTCCCAGGACTGAACCCTGAGGTACTCCACTTGTCACTTGTCTGGAGCTGGATTTGGAGTCTGCTAGTTTTACAGTCTGGGTTCTGTCAGTAAGCCAGTTGGCAACCCATCGAGTGACGTAGGGATTTATGCCCAGCTTAGTAAGTTTATCTATAACTCCAGAGTGGGGAATGGTGTCAAAGGCCAACTTGGCAAGGTCCAGATAGGCCGTGTGGACCGCCTTACCCTCGTCCACAGCTCTGGAGACTGATTTGAAGAAGTCAATCAGATTCAGGAGACAAGATCGGCCCTTCACAAACCCAAACTAGGTGGGGTCCAGTGTTTGAAGGTTGCCAATGTCTTTGTTTATAAGTTCCATGATAATGCGTTCCATGCCCTTGCAGATCACGCTTGTCAGACTGATGGGATGGTAGTTCCCAGGATCCAAGGCGGATCCTCCCTTGTGGAGCGGGATAACTGTAGCTGTGCACCACTCAGTGGGCACGAAGCCAGAGATGAGGCTATGATTAAACATGACATTTGGGTGAGGTGCCAGTTCATTTTGTAGTTCATGTAGTACACAGCCTGGGATGTCATCTGGTCCCATTGATGCTGTATTCTTAGCTTTGGAGAGTGCGGTTTCTACCTGTGTGGCCGTGATTACTGGAATTTGGCAATCTTTTGGTACTGAGATGGGCCCTTTAGGGGGTGAGAGGGGGGGAAGTTAGCACTAAATCAATCTGCCAGGATATTGGCAATATCCTTGGGATCAATATATTTAATGCCATTCTGTTGTAACTCAGAGCAGATCTCTGCATTGCCATTTAGATTATTGACATAACTATAGAATGCTTTGTGGTTGTCTTTGGAATCTTTGGCAATTTTATTTTTGTAACTAGCTTTTGAGGATTTTATGAGGGATGTCAGCTTCTTACTGAGGCTGGTGAGGGAGTTTTTTGCATCCTGGGATTTTCCTCTTTTCTGCAACAGTTTATTCCTTCTGTTGTATAGTTTGTTTATAGCATGGGACCACCAGATTGGCTTCCTTTTTTTGGAGAAGGGCATATTGGTTCTATTTGGGATGGCACAATTCATGCACGAGTGGATGTGCTCGTACAGTGCCTTAGTGTAGAATTCTGCAGTCGAACTTCCAGATCCCATCTGCATGGGTGTCATGAAGTTTGACACTTCTGACTTCAGTAGCATGAAGTTGGCTTTGGAGAGGTTTTTTAAGGAGGTTTCCTTACTGGGGGGAGGGGGTGGGATGTGGATGTCAAGGGTGATTTGCTTATGGTCAGACCTGACCAATGAGGGGGTGACCACTAGTGTGGAGCATCTATCTCCCATGTTGGTAATGACCAGGTCTAGGATATTGGAGCCCCTTGGTGGGATAATGGATTAGCTGATCCAGGGCGTTGGAATTTATGAATTTGAAGAACCGTTGGGAAAAGGAGTTGGTACCCGAGTAGTTTTCCCAGTTAATGGCAGGGTAGTTGAAATCACCCAGTATTAGGGAGTTTGGTTGTATCTTAATATTTTCCAGTATGTTTAGAAAGGTGTAGTGAGAATCTTGGGGCATGGTGGGGGATCTGTAGCAAGCTACAATTTGGATTGCAGTCTTACCTAGTGTTAGTTGCACTTGGAGAATTTCAGATGCACTGTGTTGGGCAACTAGCCTGGAGGTGTGAATATCCTTGGTGAATATGGACACTCCTCCACCTTTAGTGTTTCAGTCTTGGTGTTGTGGCCGAAAAGTGTGGTAAGAATTGTAGCCTAAGAAACCAAAAAAAACTCCAAACCAATGAATACCAAAATCCAGAGCAAAGGAGAAAAGCGAACCAGTTCAACTGTAGCTCACTGCCAAATTTATTCAAAATAAAAGACAAAAAACATATGAGATCAAGCGCTTTCGCCTGGATCAGTACCAGGCTTTTTCAAGATGATTCTTGAAAAAGCCTGGTACTGATCCAGGCGAAAGCGCTTGATCTCATATGTTTTTTGTCTTTTATTTTGAATAAATATGGCAGTGAGCTACAGCTGAACTGGTTCGCTTTAAGAATTGTAGCCTGGTATTGCAGGGGTGCTCTTTGGAGCTTTGAACCAGGTCTCAGTTACTGCATAGATATCGATGTTCTCCATTTTTAGGAGTGCCTTGAGAGAGTGCATTTTGAGGTTTAGACTTCTAGCATTGAGTAGCATTACCTTCAGATTTTGCAAGATTGTATCTGTTACGGTGGTGGTTTTGTCCTTTGAACCTTGCCTAAAAAAGGCACTATAGGGGTGGCAAGAGCTTTAGCCAGTAACCTGAATCTCAGGGGTGACAGGTGCTGTCTCTGGCAAAGCATCGTAGTTTGTCGATCATGTTTTCCCAGGAAAATACTGGATCTCCTTTGAATGACACCAGAAGCTTAGCCAATTGTTGAAGTCAATCATTTTGTCCTTATACTGTGGTATCATTCTGGGCGAAGGCAGGACGCTACTCAGGGCTAGGGTCATACCTGCCTGGGTCACATGATCCAAGAGCTCTTCCATGTCTCTTTTCATGTAGTCCAGGGAGGTACGTCTCAAGTCATTCACTCCAGCATGGACAATGACAGTCAAGTGTCCTGATCTGTGCAAAATGTGCAGCTGTCTCATATTTGTGATCTCTTCCTTATAACATATAACATTTTTTTCCTGGCAAATCACTGGCATGTCATTGCAGAGTGCAGTCAGAAATGGATGACTGACATTTGAGTTAAGAACTTCATGCTCAACCTATACATTCTATCAACTTTCTAAGTTTGGAAGTGCAATAATAAGCATCTGCCCCTATTTCTGGCCCTTTGCCACCCCCCCTCCCCATTTTTATGGCTTTGGTCACATTTCTTGCTCTAAGACGTTGAGAGTGTTACATTCTAACACATTCCCATGTGACATCTATGTCAATTATGTCGCTATTACTGGTTATTTGTCCTCTCATTGAGCTGGTCTCTGTGCAGATGTGCTGCAGTAACAGAAAGGCAGCTATTTGTAAAGCCCTGGTGATTATTGTGGCATTCTGCACAAATCCATGCACCACAGGTGATCTTTACACAGAATTGCTATCCAAATTCGCTTACAAGGTTTCGCAGCCAGCAACACTGTTGCGAGCTGCGAAACCTAGCCGAGGCGCACCACACCTCATTAATATGCATTGAGTGTTGACATGTGCCGCACACCATCATGCTAATATGTAAACTCTGTATAGGCTCTGAGTGAAGCCTACATGGAGTTTACTGAATCCAATGGCTAGACTAGAAAAGCAGGAGCAAAATGAAAGGGCAGTGGTAAAACAAAAACGAATGTTGGTGTACATCCTCAAAGGAAGAGATTCCAAATGCAAAGAAGCAATGGTTCCAGTCAAAAAGGTGCTGGTCAGACCACATCTTGAGTATTGTGTGCAATTCTGGAGACCAAATAAATAAATGAATATCAGTCTTCTGGAAAAAAAAAAACAAAAAAAAACAGAAAAGTGGCCAGAAAGACATGTGGGAATCTGGGATGGATAAGCTACAGGAATTCTCACTGGAGAACAGAAAAAAATAGGAGACAATAACTTGTCAATGAAACATAAAATAGGTCATCACAAACAGGAAAGAAGCAGGGAGTAAGAGGACACACAGTATACTGTAAGACCGTATACTGTACAGACTCCTTGGATCTCCAATGGTATGTGTTTGGAAAGCTGCGCAAGTTCTGCACACTTAATACAGGTGTTTGCAGGTTCCCACCATTATTCCCACTCACATTTTAGAATGTGGACGCCTTAAATAAGCTATTCCTGCCACAGGCCCAGAATAGCGTAGAAGCATGGCATCACCGGCTGAAGTGTTTGTTGGGCCATAGGGCAACTGATCTCACCGTGCTGCTGAAGGTGTTAGCAAGGGATCAGGACCGGGTGGAAGAGTTGCGGGTACGGGCTGAGCTGTGGAATGGCCCCTTCCCCTAAATGGAGGAATGTCATCCGGCGGCATAACCAGTTTGAAAACGTGCTGAAGAAAAGGTCGTTGTAAACAACGTTGGAGTTCCTCATGGCCATCTCTAGGTTACTGAAGATGCGAGGCTGTGGTGTACAGCTGAAATGTTTGTGGTGCTGGAGGTGGATACCTTCAAGGGATCTGTGTCTGTGGAGGTGTACTGGGTAACCATGTTGGGATAGTATACGTCTGCTGAACCGGGTAAACTGTGTTTGTGGGTGGAACGTTTGTGTCTGGCTGATGACACCACTGTGCCTTTACTTTAGCAGGGGTTTACTGTGGAGATGGCTTCAATGCATTGCCCCTTGCTGCTTATTGGGCTGGTTGCTAATTACACTATGGGATGTGTGTCCGCTTAAGTATGTGCATATGGTAGTGTTCGGGTATGTGTTGGACTTGGAGTGCTGTGTACCATGGCAGGTGGAGGTATGTTTACTTGAATAAAGTGTTGCTATGCTGTTTTCAATGTTCTGATCACCGTGCTTTTCCACTGTTGGGCTTTGTACTGTTTCGCTGTTCTGATGTTCTGCCTTTTAGTGGTCAGCATTCTGATGTTTCGTGCATGAGAGGTTTCGACTTTATAATCTCTGAATGCAAAATTTCGTAATTATGGCATTTCGAAGTTATGAAGTGAAACTATATATATATATATATATATATGTGTGTGTGTGTGTGTGTGTGTGTATATATCTATATAAACACACACATATCTATATAGATATGTATATATATATATATATATATATATATATATATATATATATATGTACACACACACACACAGGTGTGTGTGTGTGTGTATATATATATCTATATATATATATATCTATATATCTATCTATATATATATATATATATATATATCTATATATATATATATCTATATATCTATCTATATATATATATATATATATATATATGTGTATACATATACATACATACATATGCAACTTTTTTTTTTTTTAAGCTGGGGTAGAAAGTACAGTTTTGTACCTACCATAAATGTAGATGTTCGAGTGTATACCCTGCTGCAGTCATCACACTTGGGTTATCCTGCCGTCAGGCGGTCCCGCAGTCGGCTCGAATTCCAAAGTCTTGGTCCGGCGTCGGTTGCTGTCGCTTCTTCCCTGACGTCAGAGAGCCAGGGGTATATCAGAGGCATCCGACGCCATTTTCTTCAGTTTTTCTTGCCCCAGATGTCAGGTGTCCCTAACAGGTAGGCAAAAAAAATGTATATATATATATATATATATATATATATATATATATATATATATATATATATATATATACATATATATATACATATACACAGAGCTATATGGAAACATAAAACAAAACCCTTAGGCACAAGCAAATACACCACATAGGTAGAATAGAATAGAGTGGTAGGGATTAGTTCAGAGGGGAGGGAGGGTAACCTGGACTGCAGCAGGGTATACACTCAAACATCTACATTTATGGTAGGTACAAACTTCTGAGTGGTCATCTACACTGGAATGGGTGAGCTAAGCAAAGGTGGTGGGTGGGAGTCAACAGGAGGAGCAGAGGAAGAGAGAAAAAAAAAAAAGCAGGCAGTGCCAGCTCTAGTCTTAGAGTAAAAGTGAGTAGTGTGGTAAGTGGGTAAGGGTGTGTGAGGTACAAGTTTCCACCAGAAGATTTGTTGGTCTCCAATGAAGGCCCCCTTATTTACTGGGAGTAGGATGTAGAACTGGCTGGGGCCTTATGGGGGGGCCTTATGGTTTTCCTGGTGGTTTTTTCCATGGTGGGACAAAAAATGCATATGCTGAATCCATTTGGATTTGAAAATGGTGTTTGAGATAGCTCTTGTGATGTGATGCTGTAGCATAGGATAAAGTGTTTTCGATTGAAAAAACCTTAGTTTTATCCAAGTAGTAACGTAGCTGCCTGTGAATGTCCAAGGAATGCAGAAGTCTTCCTCCTTTGTTCTGTGGATTTGGAAAGAAGGTGGGTAAATGGATGGTTTGATTTAGAGCCACACTGGATACCACCTTAGGCATAAAGGAGGGGTTAGTTCGTAGGGAAACTCTGTCTTGATGAAAAATGAGGAAAGGCTCTACTGCCATTAGTGCCTGAAGCTCTGAAACTCTTCTAGCTGAAGTAATTGCTAGCAGCAGGGCAGCCTTTTATGATATAAACTTTAAGTCAGCTGAGAAAGCTGGCTCAAAAGGAGGTAGCGTGAGTTTTTCCAGAACAAAGTTGAGGTCCCAAGTAGGTGCTGGTGCTCTCCTGGGAGGCCTAATGTTTTTGGCCCCTCTGAGAAACTGCCTTAGGAGTGGATGTTAAAATAAGGGAGGATCCGTGTTGTAGTGAGCAGAAATAGCTGAGGCGTGGATTTTAATAGATGAAAAAGAAAACCCTTTGTGTAACGTCTCAGTTAGATATTACAGAATCTGAGGTATGTCAGGCTGAAGGGTATTTTGGCCTTTAGCTTGGTTCCAGGCGCAAATCGTTTCCATTTGTCTGAGTAGGCTTTCCTGGTGCTGGACCTCCTGGCCTCCAGAATAACATCCATAACAGCTTGTGAGAGAGGAGTTGGCTAGTTGCTTAGGTAATTTGCCATGCAGCCAAGTTTAAGGTTTTGAGCTGGCTGTGTAGAATCTGACTGTCTTGCTGTGAGAGCAGGTGGGTAATTTGTGGTAGAATCCATGGTGGGCCCTGGGCCATATTCCTTAATAGTGGGTACCAGTGCTAGCGTGGCCAGTCTGGGGCAATGAGTATCATTCGGGGTCTCTCCACCCTGACTTTCAGTAGCACCTTTGTGAGAAGGGGTAATGGAGGAAAGGCATATACTGTTAGCATTTTCCAACTGAATGAGAGTGCGTCCACTTTCCAAGCTTGATGATGAAAAGTCCTTGTGCAAAATTTTGTTAGCTGATAGTTTTGAGGGCTGGCAAACAGATCTATGTCTGGGAGCACCCATTTTTGAACTATCATTGCTAATACTTGTGGATCCAGTTTCCACTCGTGGGGATCCATGATGTTTCTGCTTAGGTCGTCTGCCAATGTGTTCTTTTTTCCTGGCAGGAATTGAGCTTGTAATTGAACTTGGTAAGCCAATGCTGTGTTCCACAAGGTCATTGCTTGCCTGCAGAGAGGGTAGGAGTGTGTACCCCCTTGTTTGTTTATGTATTACATTACTGTGGTGTTGTCTGTCCTTATGATAAGCTGTCCTGGATGTAAGAGGTCCTTGAAGGCTGTCAGAGCATTTTGTACAGCTAGCATTTCTTTTTGATTGATGTGCAGATTCCTTTGATCTGCTGCCCATATGCCTTGAACGCACCGTCCTGCCATGTGTGCCCCCCAGGCATAGTCCAATGCATCTGTTGTCATAGTTTGCCTGGCTGGGGGTAGGGTGAAAGGCTGACCCTTGTTGAGGTGATATGCCTGTGACCACCATAGAAACTCCTGTTGAAGGCAGGGAATGAGAGTTATCATTGTTTCCAAGCTGTGGCTGTGTTGAGTCCATACGCTTTTTAGGTACCATTGTAATTTCCTCAAATGCAGTTTTGCAAATGGTATTAGTAGTATGCAAGATGCCATGAAGCCCAAGGCCTGCAGAATTTTTCTTGCAGGGAGTTGGATCTTTGTTGCCATTGTTCTGAAGTATTGAGTTAATTGTAGTTGTTTGTCTGGCGTCAGATAAGCCATCTGGACCGTTGTATTCAAGCTGGCACCCAGGAATGTCATATTTTGTGAGGGCACTAGTTTTGATTTCTTTTCGTTTACTGTGTACCCTAGGCAACTTAGAAGATGTTTTACAAAAGCCAGGTGTTGTAAGAGAATGTCCTTGCTTTCTGCTTGGATGAGACAGTCGTCCAGGTATGGGTATATTTGAATTCCTCTTTGTCTGCAGTATGCAATTACTGGTGCCAGGCATTTTGTGAAGACCCTGGGCGCAGTAGATACACCAAAGGGCAGTGCAGAGAATTGGTAATGGGTTGAACTTGCAATGAAACTGAGGTATCTTCTGCAATTTTGTCTGATAGGGACATGCAGGTATGCCTCCTTGTGGTCCAACATTACTAGCCAAGCTTTCTTGCCCAACATGGGAAGAAGCTGCTGTAGTGTTAGCATCTTGAATTTGGGTACTTGCAAGAAGGTGTTTAAAATTGAAAGGTCCAGAATGGGTCTCCAAGCATTGTCCTTTCTGAGGACTAGAAAGAGCCTTGAGTAAAATCCTTGGCCTTGCTCCTGTGTAGGTACTAGTTGAATGGCTCTCATGTCCATGAGAGCTGTAATTTGGTTTTGTGCCTCTGCCCACTGATTTTGTAGCAGGTTTGGCATTCCTTTTATCCTTGGCAAGGTGTGGAAATGGAATTTGTATCCGTGTGAGATAATGTCTAAGACTCATTTGTCCTTTGTGACGATGCACCCATTGTCTGCAAAAAGTGCTAATTTTCCTCCCAAGGGAGCTGCCAAGAGAGTTTTGCTTGGCAGTTTGAGGTTTAAGTCATTGTGTTTGCCTTCTAGGAGTTTGGGACCTGTCTTCTCCTCCCTTCTGTGTTGCAGTGCCCCATTGGTGAGGTTTGTAAGGGATTTGTGCTTGTCCTCTGCCCCTTGGGCGCTTGTATTTACCCCTCTGTGGTCTGTCAGAAGCTGGAAAGGACCAATTTTTTGTTGGCCAGTTTCTGCTGAAGCGTGGGGGCTGTACCTGTAAGAAATCTTTGACCAACTGCATAGATTTTGCCTTATCCTCCATTTTCTTTAAAACCTCCTCTGCTTTAACCCCAAATAAGACATCCTGCTGTAAGGGTGCATCCAGTAACTTTGCTTTAACATGATCAGGCAGAGATTGTTCCTTTAACCAAGCATGTCTACGTATAACAGACCCAGTAACAGCTGCTCTAGAGGAAGCTTCCAAGGCATCAAAACCACATTGTAAAGTATGTTTGCCCACCTGTTCAGCTGCATGTAACAGATCTTGCATTTCCTTGAATTCAGACTGTTGAGGGTGCGTGCCCATCTTTTGTTTTATTTGAGACATTAGGAATTGCTGGTATTTAAGCATGTGAAATTGACAATGTAGTGCTCTCATAGCTACAGTAGTTGAGGTGTAAACCTTCTTCCCCCACCTATCTAGCGCTCTGGAGTCCCTTTCTGAGGGTACAGGATTTTTAGCCATAGAAGCCTTAGCCCCTTTGGGACCCTGGGAGATTGTCTCTAGATCAGCAACAGGGCTTTTGTAAAGGAATTTGTGTGAGTCAGGCAACTCTATAGTATCTATCTGGTTTGGCTGGAGCAGGAGGCAGAGAATCTGGATTTAGACTAGATTCTAAGAAAACATCATCCACAATGTCCAAAACTGGGGGGATAGCAAGTGGTCTGTGCTGGGGGAGTAAAAGAAACTCTCGGAGCCTTTTCTTTGAGTCGGAGTAGTCCTGTCCTTCCCCAGTGGAAATGTTCCCTCATGGTATGTAAGGTTTCCTCAAAGGAATAATCTTCAGGGGGAGAAGCTGAGGGAATGGAGTCTTCAGCATCAGAATCTTCATAAGGGGGAAAGGAGTAATCCTGTTCCTCAGAGGAGCCTGAGGAAACAGACACTTGATCAGAGGAGGCATAATCCTCCTCTTGTCTAGGCCTTTTGTCGGGGTTGGGAACCCCTGATCAAAGAAATCAAATCTTCAGCCATTTTAAGCATCTGTTTCTGAGGCATAGGGCCTTGACCTGGAGACTGAAGTGTAGGCTTTTTTGGTTTCAGAGGAGTCTTAAGCTTAGTGTAAGATTTAATGGTGAGAGTAGTCGGTCTGAAGACACCTTCAGAAACCGAAGGTGTTTCTACAGCACTGGCTTCCCCTGCTGCAATGTCGTCGTAGAGCTTAAAGAAAATGGCTGCGTCGGCCTAGAACTCTCTGCTGGGGGATGCGAAGCGGTCTGGGGATCCAATTCAGCAGTAGCCAGGGGCTGCGTAGGCGCCTCACTGAAAACCGGAGAACCAGTGACCGGCCCAGCCGAGGCCTCGGAGTCTGGCTTGGATCTAGGCTGCCTGTCTTTATCCTTGCGTTTTTATGCACGCCGGTAGTCGGTTGCTCCGATGGCATGGTCTAATTAAATTTTCTACCGAAGAAGTGTCGTGCAAAATCAAAGCGTCGCTTTATAGTTCGCTTATTGAACCTAGCACAAAACCGTCGTGGTCTGGGCCTAGGCAAGGTATACAAAAAGAATGAAAGTCCTTATGAGGTATTTGCTTCCCACAAGAAATGCAATTATTAACTTTTTCTGACATCAGACTGAGGCAAGGAAAGGTTCCCCAACGGGGTACTTAGCTTTGAAGACTTCGGACTGAAATTCGATTCGAAAATCTCAGGTGTCGGCCGACCAGCACTTGCGTACTGCTTCTGCTTCGGGCACCACACGGCAAGAAAGACTGAAGAAAATGGCGTTGGATGCCTCTGATATACCCCTGGTGCTCTGATGTCAGGGAAGAAGCGACAGCAACCGACGCAGGACCAAGACTTTGGAATTCGGGCCGACTGCGGGACCACCTGACAGCAGGATAACCCAAGTGTGATGACTGCAGCAGGGTAACACGATGAACATCACTGATCCACATGGACCTTTTTCAGACTCTGTCCAGGATCAGTGTGACTTGCTCAGTCATACAGTTAGACAAATGGAGACCAATGTAATCAAATTCTGCACAAAACTTCAAATAATTTGTAGATTAGGAAGTGAACAAAGTTTGCCAAATAAAATGACTGAAGAAGCCCCATTGAATTAAGGTAGTGCAGTCTTGGAGCACACAACAGGCAAAAATAGGACTTATACAAATCACATAAGGAGACTCTCAACTGTAACTGTAGCAAATTACTGCAACATGCTGAATAAGGCGAATAAAAGAATAGTGACTTGAGCATTGTGCATTTTTTAAGTCATTGTTTCACAATACACAACTGCTGCAGCTAAAGTAATTTTCTTTAACGTCACTGAATGATCCAGAAAATGTTTGACATGGTGGGCAACAGCTACATTTCAAACGACGAAAGGAACAAAAAAATCTAGGTTAAGATACAAATTACCAACCTGCATTCCTTACTCTTTCTTTATACTGCTGATCCAATTTCTTTAGTCTTTTCTGATATTCCTGCAATGTACCTGAAATTACAAAAAAACAGTACAAATTTCAGAAAGAAACACAAGGCATGTATCACTAACACAATTATTTGTATTTACATTTAGAACACCCTCTCTTCCATGTCAGAAAAATCGTCAGAATCCAAGTTAAAGAACCGCTTGACAACCTGGACTGCAGCTACAATCTGGGATTGCACACCAAACATCCCAAAATTATCAGGCTGGGGAGCACAGTACTCAATGCACCTATAGCATAACCTCTTTCTCACCCTCTTGACTTCTTACTGTGTTCTACACAGCTTTAAGCATGCCTTTGTCATCCCACGTCCCCAAGTCCCTACTCTCACCTCTGCATCTGACTTCAGGCCCATCATAAACCTGTCTCTCAGAGATACTAGCAAAAATATTCTACAACCAAACTCGAGTAAATCAGCAAGTCTGACATACTCATAAGCATACAACTTGGAATTAGAAGTGAAATACAGCACACTTACTGTACCCTACAAATTTACCAACCAGATGTACAACAACATAGACAATGGTCATGTTACTGCAGCTATACTCTTGAACGTGAAATGGACTTTCAAAAATGTTGACCATACACTATTATTTAATAAACTAGCAGTTTTAGGTTTCTCCGATGATGCTATCATTTGACTCAAAAACTACCTGACAGGTAGAACTTTTAAAGTTGTGGGTGACAATCCCAATTCTCTTCACTGCAATATTTCTGCTGGTGTTCCTCAGGGTTCCTATGCTCCTTTATTTTTTTCTCTATTTCTTGATAACTTGCCCTGGGAGCTCCCAAGTACAAACTGCACTCTATATGCAAATGACACAATCGTCATAAAATATGAGAGGGACATCAGCTACATTTCCAAGGAACTGCAATCCAACTTCTTACTCTGGAACTGGCTAATCTCTAACAAATTAATCAAACTCAAATAAGACAACAATCATGCTATTTGGTACCCCTCAGCAACTTAACAAGGCTGCTAACATTTCTAACTTAGAACTCACTGGTACACCTCTGCGAGTCACTACCTCACCTAGACTTCACTCCTGACCCTAACATTTCACTTACCCCACATACTGAATTCATGGTAAATGAAGTGCTAGCTTAGCTGAAAGCCTCCTACAGAGCCTCTAATACACTTACACTAGAAACCAGAAGGGGCATCACTATCAGTATTCTAATTCACAGACTTGAACATGCACCTCCTACTAGTGTTATATCCTCCAATCACAATTCTACTCTGCTACAAACTGTTAAAACTAAGAATAAAATTCTCAGGATTTATGCACCTCAATCAGTCACATTGAATATCACTGTACCCACAAACAATGCAATTGGCTTCCAGTATGTGCTAGAACAAGTCTCTTGCTTAACTCCCTTACCTACAAACTACTTAACAGTTATTGCCCATACTCAAAAGCTATTCAGTTTCAAAGGCATCAGAGCTATACTCTCAGGAGTGGACAGATGTCTAAGTAAACTTACCATAACAGCAGATGTTCAACTAGATCACTGCTGCAGCAGCATAAGCTATATGGGATATCCCGTCAAGGATCAAACCATCCGTCCAGCTTCCAAAGCTTTAAACCAACTTTCACATGTATTAGTTACTGTTCTGCGTGAAGGGAAGATGTACAAAATCAGTGGTTAAGTCATCAAAAACCTCAGAGCTTTCTTGCCTCAGAAGGAAAAGGCTAGAGCCCTGCCAAATAAGATCGACTGTAACAAAGATCCCATACTGTGGCATAAAAATAGCAAAACCAGGGGGGAAAGGAGGGTGACTGTGGCTAATGTTGCAGTGATCTATTCAACCATCTACTGTTATGATAAGTTTACTTGCACAGCTGTACTATGTTCATCATTATATCACTGCTGCAATAGCACAAGCTATATGGAAGGAATAATGGATCTTAAAAAACTAAGGAGAATGAAGATTGATCAAAGCACAGAACCCTCTGGAGAACAATCCCAACAAAGACTACTCTAGACCAAAAGGAGGATTCCAGTTAGTAGTGGTTGGTAAAGGTGTGCACAGACAGTCCAGCCCTTTGAGTATACTGCAGAAGTAGCCAGGGTCATAGTAGAGTGGGTCCTGACTTTGTGTGGATGTGTCTTGTTACGCTGAGAACAGAAAAAAGGCAATCTGAATGAGTCAACCATTTAGAAACTGTTTAGGCACTATTTGTCCCATTTTCTTACCTTCATAGGAGACAAGCAGGTGATAAGCAGTCCTGAAAGTTTTTGTCCTGTCAGTGTAGTTCCAGGGATGCCCGTGGACATCTAGAGTATGTACTGGCATTTCCATGTCAATCTCCTTGATCTTATTTTTGGCATTTATTGTGATCAGAGTCAAAATTGCTTTGGTTTAAACTCTGGAGGAGAAGGACTAAACCATTTCTAGGCCACAGGCTGGTTGTAGAGCTTTGAATTTTGCTACTGGCCAGTGGCCTCCATTTCATTTTTTTTTTCAGTTCTGGGCTATTATAAGCTGCTTACATTTGTGAGGTGCTGCTCCTAGCACAGCCGTATCAACTGTGCATTGCATCGGTACGGGTACTTAGAACCACAACTATACATATAACCTACTTCAGAAATTTTTAGTGAACTTAATCACTAGTTGTGAAAAAGCACTGGATTTGTGTGAAGTGGCTCATTTCCTCCTTGTGTGTTGATTTGTATTGCTCATTTTTAGACAGAAAGCACTCCAGTCAAGCAAACAAAAGTTATGTACTTACCATAACAATAGATCAGTGTTGTCCATCTTCATCTGGTTCAAACTGTGGGACTCGGATAACGACTTGTCTCTGACACAGGCCAGTTCAAGTCTTTAGACTGCTTGACTCTGCCTCCCTTACTCATAACTCCCCATTCCTCCATCATGCCCCATGACAGAAATATGATGATAAAACATATACAAATGAAAATATATCTCACAACACTTAGAATAAGACAGCCAAGGGGAAGGAAAGACTCCAAAAAGTGGAACAAGCAACATCCAATGTCCAGTCATCACAGGAGAAAATGCTTGCCATGTCAGCAATAAGGTAGGGGGCAGGACAATGGGGAGGCTGAACCAGCTGGAGACAGACAACATGGATCTATCATTATGGTGAGTATGTAACTTTCGCATCCAGTGTTGTCTGCTTCATCTGGCTTCAACCTGTAGGACACAGTCCCCATTCATATACATTCCTCGGATGGAATTAAGGAAGAATATTTTGCAACATGGTGGAGCCAAAGGAAGCCATGTATCTAGATAGAATGTACAGCTTTTAATGAGAGACAAAGGTGTGATGGCCCAGCCAAGTGGCACCAGTACAAATAACATCTACAGGATCTCTAGAAAGGAAAGCTCTAGAAGTAGCTACTGCCCTTGATGAATTACCTTCAAGGAACATGCAAACAAAATACAGTCCGATTGCCACTTGGATAAAGTCACTTAAAAAGGAAACAAACTGACTTGGCTTCCTGAAGGACTTGGTAAGGGCAAAACAGAATCTTAACTGCCTATGTACATCCAGACAATGTGAAAGATATCTATCATGGTTGGAAAAACATAGGAAAATGACGAACTGTTAAGGTTATTCTCAGAAGCAACCTTAAGCAGAAAGGAAGGGTTCATATGAAGAGAAACTCTGTCTCTATGAAACACCAAATAAGGGGATGAAAAAAATCAGGCGCTTGCAACTCTGAAACCTTTCTTGTGGAGGTAAATGCCACCAAAAACAAAGTTTTCCAAGACAGAAGCTTCAAATCTGAAGAGGCTGAAGGTTTAAAATGGAGGACCGGCTAGAACCTGTAGAATGAACAGCAGATCCCATGGAGAGACTGGAGCTTGTAATGGGGGAAAAAACAGAAAAAAAATCACCTTTGAGAAATGCCCTGGAGATCTTGGAAGAAGCTAAAGCCACACTCTCCCTACCAATGTGAAAGTTAGCTTGGCCGTTAACTGTACTTCGATAGCAGAAAAGCTAGAGCCCGAATTAAAGAACTCACTCGGAACATCCAAGGTGGACTCCAAAAGGGCAGAAAAAGGGTGGAGTCCCCAGGCCTCCACCCACAGAGCAAACCTTTTCAACTTACTGGTATATATACTTTTCTAGTGGATTCCTTCTGAGAAGAAGACAAATATGAACAAACGCCTGCGAAAGTTTGGGATTCCTGGCCATCAAGGGAACTGGAGGAGCCACACAGTCAGCATGAGGGACTGAAGATTAGGGAGGGGATCCAGACCTGCTGGATAAGAAATGAGATCCACAACGGGATCCAGTACCCAAGGGGGTATTTCAGAAGAGGCTAAAGGAATGGAAATCACACTGGAAGAGGCCAAAACGGGCAATGAGGATCAATGTAGCTCCATAGCGGGCTGCCTTCTCTAGAAACTATACCATTAAAGGAACTGGGGGATAAGCATAAAGAAGTCCCAGGGGCCAAGCAAGCACCAGAGCATCCCTGGGTGACTGACTGCTGTACTTGGTGTTGGATGGGAAGGAAAACAGGTCATAACATGAAGTGTCAACAGCAGAAAATCCGAGTTGCCACTGTTGGATTTACGGACTACCCGTGAGGCAACAAAATGCTCTTGCTGAGGTTGTCACCCAGAATGTTGGACTTCCCTGGGTTATGCATTGTTATCAGAAACTGCTGAGAGGAGATCACTGCCAAACTCTCATGGCCTCCTGACAGAGACAGTAAGTATGTGTTTCCCCCATTTGTTGAGATACCAGACGACAGGCATATTGTCTGTATGTACTGTAATCACATCCCTGAAAAGCCTGCAATGTAAGGAGGACTGCTCTCATCTCCAGAACACTGATGTGAATGTGGTCCTCTATGGAGGACCAGGACCGTTGAACCACCCTCCCTTCGAAATGCCCCCAACTCTATGAGTGAGGTGTCCATTGTGACCATGGCCAAAAGAAAAATTACAAATGATCTCCCTTCGGTTACTAATGGAGACTGCAACCACCACTGAATCTGCTTGTGACAATTTCATTAATAGTATACAGAAATCCAAAGCATGAGTCAGAAAAGACCACTGTAAAGCCAGAGTCCACTGTAGGGCCCTCATGTGATAACTGGCTAAAGGACCCAGTGTTATTAACTCTGCCATATGACCCACAACCTTCATAAGTGTGTGAGCCAGTGGGTTTTTAGTTGCAAGCACAGACAGGGCCTGAGCCCGAAGGCTGAAAACTCAGGAGCTTGGGAGCCAAGCCAATTGCTGGATTGTGCCTAAATGAGACCCTATGAACTCTAGAACTTGTACAGGCTAAAGACTCGATTTTGGATAGTTGACTGTAATGCCTAAGTTGTCACACAGCTGCAGTAAGGAGTCCCTGGTCATAATCAACTATGCCGCTGTGTGGGCGGTGCGGAGGCAATCTTTCAGGTACAGAAAGAGCTGAAAACCCTGCAGCTGGAACCAGGCTGCAACCACTGTCATGCACTAGCTAAACACCTGGGGGGGTTATGGTGAGACAAAATGGCAGGGTCCTGGACTGGTAATGACTGTACCCCAGCTAGAAGTGAAGAAACCTCTGGGAACGCCAGTCTATTATGATGGGATAAGTGTCCTTGTCTATCCAGCACATCTAATTGTCCTTCCTCAGAAAAGGTAAAATGGACTCCACAGTGACCATCCAGAACTTGGTCTTTTTCACAAACTGTTTCAGCTTGCTCAAATCCAAAACTTGTCTGAGGTTCTTAGTTTTCTTTGGAACTAAAAAGAACCTAGAATAGACCACGGATCCAATCTGGTATGGTGGGACCTCCTGAATGACTCAACTTATGAGTAGCATTTGAATCTCTGCTGCTGCGTAAAGTTTCTGACAGGGTAGAACATCTGGGAAACATTTTGGGTGATTCATTCCTTTTTTAGAAGTTGCAAAGTAATAACCTCTAAATAGGACTCAAACACAGATGTCTGAGCTGTTGGCCTCCCAAGCTTTTCGGGTGAGAGCTAGAAGACCCCAGACTGCCACCAGAGAAGAGCAACCAAGCAACTCTTCAAGATCGCTGAAACGGCCCACCGGAAAAAGCCACATAGAAGCCCTGATTCTACAGACCACCTCTGCCCTTGCTGGTAGCATCCATTATGATTCCCCCCCTCCCCAGCCTTTGGGAGGAGCCCTCTGGAGGAGCATCCCAGTAAGAGAAGTGTGACCTTCTGAAAAAGAGATGCTTACCCCCTTTTTAAGTCCTAGAAAAGGTCCATGGAGGGGGTAGAAAAGCATACTCCGAAGGCAGACAGATTCTTCCTGTTTTGTTTGATCCTCATCAAGAGTATCCTTAACCTTGGGCCTAAACAAGGACCCGTCAAAGGGGGCATTGATGAAGGGTGCTTTGAAACCACGTAGGTGGCATCACATTGCAATCTCAGAGCCTGCCACTTAAGATGCTCCGTCGGCTGAGTTAGAGAGGAGTCTTACTGAAACGTTGGCGACTGAAACCAAGATGGACAACTGAATTTCCTGCTTTTTTTGTTGAGTATGCTGAGACTGCTGTGTCTTGAGGGTACTCGACACTTCAGACACTACTTCCCACTGAAGCCTTGTCAAGTGAGATAAATAAAGTGTTCTCAATGTAAAGGTGGATGAGGCATCTGAACACTTTCCTAATTGATCCAGCACCCAGGACTCCCCGTTTGGGTGGTGAATCATAGGAAGTTACTAGGCTAGTGGCCCTGAGGCCCTTACACGCCTAGCCAAGAATTTAGCCCATGTTCTGACAAGTCAGCAGCCTATGCCCCTGTCCAGCAGGGACACAGGCAGAATCCCAGGGGTGTATTTTCGGTTCCCCATCCGGTTATCCAGGTTGCACTTAAAAAGAGTTAATGAGGTACTCTGCTTGATGTGGAGAGGGAGTCTATTCCACAGAAGGGGGGAGTCTCTGGGCCACAAATCTGTCTCGCCAACAAGTCCTACTGATGTCACAGACCAGGTCAAGGTCGCATGCGTGGGTTACTTGAGTAGAGCTTGATGTGCAGATATGCAGCAGTCCCATCAAGGCAGGGTCCAAGGTTGCTTTGCATGCCAGACAGAGGTCACCTCTGAGGAGTCTGTATGAGATGAGCAGAGGGGCAGGGCTTTTAGCCGATGTAGGGTAGATGTTTGATGGCCTGGATTCTCCTGGTGAGGAAACTCTGTGTTCTCCAGCTGCTGCATGCACTTTGTGAGGTACATGCCAAAAGGGGCACTGTACTCAATAATGGGTCTTATAAGGGAAGAATACAGGGATGTTATGACCTCCTTGTCCCTGGATGAGATACCCTTTCGATTGAGATGTGCCATGGAGAAAGCTTTTCATACAACAAAGGCAATATGGTGGTCAAAAGTCAGTTTGCTATCAACCTTTGTGCCCAAGTCCCTCATGACTGATTGCTTGCTTAGGACCTTTTTGTTAACGTGATAATTTGTGGGGATGTCACTCTCCCCAAAGGGGATGATGATGCATTTTTGGCATTCAGTTTGAGGCCATGTTTCTGGCACCTGTCTCATTTTGTTTGGGTTGGGTTGAATCGAGGAGCTCTCCAAAGAAATCTCCTTCTTGGTAGCTGCCGCCACTATAGCCTTGACAGCCAGACCCTTAGTCCAATGAGATCTGTCTTTGGAGAAACAAGAACTTCATCGGGCTTTTTAAGAATAGGCTCCCACTATGTCAGTGGTCCTTTCATGGCCTTCTGGATAGCAGGTCTATAAGGGCATCCAGCGGGGAAATCACCAAAGGCATGGATGGGCCTATGTGAAAGGCCTTCACAAAAACTGACTCCTCCAGAGAGGGGGCTTCAGTGGTTCAGCCTCCACACTGGTGAAGTAGCTTTGATAAACTGCTGAAAGAGATGTCATCAAGGAGTGACTTAGGGGAACCCTCTCCTTCCTTGAGGTCAGTATCCTCAGAGAAAGACGTCTCTGCAGAAATCAAGTGCTTCCTCTAGCACGTTCTTGTCAGAAAACTCATGTTCTGACAAAGCCAGGGATGAGGGGGAAGAGTCAGGAAGAAGGCTGCAGGCTGGCTGACACAGGCTGTCCCAAAGCAGAATGTTGACTGACCAAAAGAAAAGATGAAAATTGGGAGGGGGTGCTGCCTGGAGAAATCCAACCATTCGCTCTGGAAGACAGCATCCTTTCTACGATCAAAGGCAAAGGAGGAGGCAGGTTTCTCAGACCCAGGGGTCCCAGAAACAAGGGTACCAAAGACAGCCCCCAAATCCAAGGGAGCCACGCCTAGACCTGATGCGGAGATCAGAGCTGAGCTGTCCAAAGCAGAAGCCCTGAGAAGAAGCAATGATCCAGAAGACGCCCCTTCCCAGAAACAGCATCTTCAACGCCATGGCTCCGAGGTGCCGATGACCCCCGAACAAGTCAGGATTGAGGCTACCAAGGAACAGGATGAAGCCAAAGACAGCAAAACCATCAGATGTGATCTGGGGGATGGGAACTCAGCTGGACCTGAAGACCTTGGATATGAAGGGGAAGAGGGAGGAAGCCAGAAGGATGGAGCCAAGGGTCCCATGCCGGACCCAAACCAGAGAGGATAAGGCCTAATTTAATCTGTGCTTGCAAAAAGGACCTAATCAGCTGCTCCAGATCAGTAGTTTTGATGCTGCCCACTGACCTCTATGACCAAACGGAAGAAGCCACCAAAGATGGCTTGGAGGGTCTATGAGAGGAGGATCCTGCTTGCTGGATCTCAGCTGGAGAGTCAATGAACCAGTGCAGAGATGGAAAAGACTCTGCCAACCAAAGAAGAGGAGTGCTAGGAGAAAATGGAGAAGCCACCCTACCTGAAGGTGGTCCTCTGACCAGGAAGGGGCTTGGAATGCTTTGAGCCAGAGAAACTATCTTGCTTGGTTTGGGTGCTGAAGGTGATTGGCTCTAAGACAACAGAGCCAATGTCGGCGCCGGGGCTGCCAGACAAGCCAAAAGTTGGGAAACCTTCAGATCTGACAAACCCAAGGGAACAGGTCTATTGGTGCAGGCTGAAGAAGGCCGCTTATGCTCCCTATTAGCCTGCCTGGAGTCTCACAGCTAGGATATCTCAGACCCAGTCTTGTAAGCCAGGAGAGAAGCTGCTCTACATGAAGGATGAGGAGGAGCAGAGGAGCCAGAGGGTAGAAGCTCTTTGAAAGTAAGCTTGGCCCTACACTCATTAATAGCTTGACAGCCAAAGCTCTCACAAATGCAGCATCCTGAATCCATATGCCTCAGACCCAAACAGTATACAGATTTTAGGTGTGCTTCCTGGTTGGGAAACTTGTGCCTGTAGGATATACACTTTTAAAACCCTTATCGATCTAAATCGCTATTAAAAACTACAGCACAATAACACTAATAAACACTACAAAACTACACTACCTACCTAACACTACCAGGACAACATGAAAGCTTCCATGGGTAAGGGAAGCAAAAGCAGTATTTTTTTGTAAGATTCTAACTCTTCAAATATGAAAAAGTAAAACAGAGCCAAAGACCGAGCTGCAGACATGAATGATAGCAAACTAGATCTGGGAAGCTTATGGAGGAAAGGGAAGTTATAGGTAAGGGAGCCGGAGCCAAACAGGCTAAAGACCTTCAAATTGGCCAGTCTCAGACTCAAAGTTCCACAAGTTGAAGCTAGACAGCGCAGACAACATAGGATCTTCTATTTTTAAGCACTACTCCTCCCTCTAGCTCACAGTAGTAAACTGGAGCTGCAGATCTGCACTTTCCTACTGTCTCTATGGCCAATTTGGTTGAAATGGGCAACCTGAGACAGTGTAAGAAAAGTCTTGTGTTTACTGACAACCACCTGTTACTTCACCTCTCACGCACTGTGTCAGTTTTAGTTATGTAATGTTATTGCAGGCAAAGCTCTCAAATGAAGCCACTAAAAATAACAAACAGGCCATCGGCACCATGCAACTCCACAATAAACCAATCTCAAACACCTCATTAGCAGAGGCTCTTAGAAGTAACCCATCTAACCCATAGATGCCTCCTAAATGTAACTGAAGAAGCAATTATCTTCAACAACCTCACAATCACACATCACAGGCAGCACCCACCAAGAAATATACATCCAGGAGTCACACTGACTCAGTCCAAAACCCCAAAAGGCAAACCTCCACAAATTCCAATATCCTCATCATAGCTGACTCAACTGTGTGGAACACCGATACAACACTCACCGGGCTGTGCAAAGATAGAGTCACAGTCAGTTGACTATCAGGTGTTCCAATTATCCACATCAAACAAGTACTGCAGGTCCCTGCATCACAAGTACACATAAAACACAAAGAACACGTCAGTGTAAATGACTTGAGATGTACTAAATGAAGAGAAACAGGATGGTGTTACAGAATGTGTGTCTGAGGCAGGTGTGAAGCTAGCCTTGAGCAGTATTCTACCACCACCAAGAAAGATGCCACAATATGCACAATAGACAACTAAAGTCAATGACTAGCTTAGATTGTGGTGTCATTCTAAGGAGGCACAATACATGTCAGACTGGGAAGAGATGATAGATGGTCCAAACTGTTTTGCCAGGAATGGCCTGCACCTCTCTTCCAAGCCTTCTGTATACTGGCTAAGACCTTGTCCACCCTCATAGAGCAGTTGTTTAGGCAAAGTAACCCTTCTAAAGCTTCCAAAATATCCAATTAGAATCAGGGCACCATTAAGGTATTGCTGCTGGAGCATTAACCAGTGAAAGCACTCTATTAGTGTAAGGCTTCAATATCGAACATGTGTACAGGCCCATCATGTTAGAAGTAAGCACTAAAGACAAAGGTGTGTCTCTGTATTACTACAAAAAAAAAAAAAAAAACTTACCTCCAGACTCATTAGAAAAGATAATTATATGGAACTCCTCCATACCCAGCTTACTATAAACAAAACGTATCACTTCATATTTAAAGTACAGTTATGTTAGTAAACTTACCATAAGTAGATGCTCAGATGATTACTGGCTCAGTAGCCTTAGCTATAGCGGTTATATCCTGCCTAGGATATCACAGCTGGCCAGCTTCCAAAGCTTAAAGAAACCTTCCATGCACCCAGATTGTTGACAGCTTAAGCAGAACTGGAGAAAATCAGAGGTATGAGCACAACACTCCAGAGTTTTCATGCGAACTGAATGAGGCTAGAGCCCTAAAAGAAGTCAATGCTAAGTAACTAAAAAAAAGTATGTCTTCACCATGGCAACCAAATCATACAAAAATAAGGGGGATGAAGCAGCTACTGCAACAGCAGTCACTCAAACATCTACTGTTATGGTAAGTTACTTGCACAACTGTACTATATTAATCATTTCATTACTACTGCAATGACTGTAGCTATATACACAGAAAACTACAGCATTTATAGGCATTGGGAAGGAGGAAGGGATGAGGATCCAGCAGCACTTGAAGAACGGTCCTAGCAAAACCTGCTATAGACCTGGAAAAGGATTTCAGTTTGTAGCACTTTGTAAATGTATGTAGAGAGAGACAAGTTGCTGCCTCTAAAATAATTCTTGTTTACCCACTTTCCAAAAAAGCCACTGAAAAAGAAAGGCCCAAGTAGAATGTGCCTTGACCCCAATTTGAATTGACCGATTATTGTGGGAAAAACAAAAGGAGATAGCATGGGACAAACAGATGGAAACAGTCTGCTTTAACATAAAAGAAATGAATACCTGATCAGAATATCTGAAGGTTTTAGTTTCGTCAAGATAGTGTCCGAGTTGTCTATGGAGATCCAAAGTAGGAAGAATCCACTCTTAAAACATTTTAGGTTTTGGAAAGAAGACAAGAAGATGGACAGCCTGGCTCAAAGTAAAATCAGATAATACACTATCCTTGTTTCTGGGCGGTTCCACCTCTTTTTGGAGCTTCCTTGCCATTGTTTTTTGACATGAAAACTCTGAGGGGTGTTGTGCCCACACTTCTGATTTTCTCCAGCTCTGCTCAAGCTGTCAACAGTCTGGGTGCTTAAATGAAGGATTAGTCCTCAAAGAAACACTACCTTTGTGGAAAATGAAATAAGGTTGACCTACCAGGAGTGCTTGCATCTCACTGTTCTTGTAGAGGTCAGAGCAATCAACAAAACTGTTTTCCAAGTTAAGAACCTCAAGTCAACCTGATGTGCTAAGTTCAAATGAAACAAGATTTAATTTTTCCATACCAAAATTAAAATCCCAAGGAGGAACCACCTGTTTTCTAGGAAACGTGGTATGCAGAACCCCTTTCAAAAGCATTTTAACATAGTAATGCATTTTAAAAAGTGGAAAACCCGTGAAAGGCCAGAGGATAATACACAAATACTGCAGATCCAGAGAATTATTCTTAAGAGGACCTTAGTTCATGTTTTGACACCTACTAGAAAATCTGTTTCATTTACCAATATCTGATTTTCTGGCAACAGATGTCTTTACCTGCTTTAAAACCTTCTGCACTTCCTCAAAAAATAAGCACCTAAAAGGCATTAAAACTCTTATCATTCAGGCAGTTAGTTTAAACTGTTTTACCCTGGGTTGCATCAAACAAACCCTGTCTTGTGTAAATAGGTCCAGTCTGTGAGGAAGCTTGTGGTAACTCCCCTTGGCTATTTCCAAAAGAAGGGGGAACCACTTTCAGAAATGCCTGGACCAGAAATTATTCACCACAATAATCTTTGGTGAGTTCATTATCTTCGAAATGACTCTGGATGCTAGTGGAAAGGCATACAGAAACACTCCCTTACAAGGAAAAAAGAATGCATTTGTTTTCCATGCCTGCCTGCAAGGAGTCCTGGGGCAAAATTTTACCAGTGGTTTGTATTGAATGCAGGTATATCAGGTGTTCACCACAGTGGGATCAAATCATGGAATACTCCCTAATTCAAATTTCCATTCGTATGTGTCTGTCCTGGTTCTATTCAGCTTGTTTGCCACAATGTTTTGCACTGATAAAATGCAAGACACCAATATTCCAGGCCACCATGGCTAGCCCACACCAGAATTCAGATAAAACCGGTATCTCCACCAATGCAATTCCTTTTTTACAAATCCCAAAAACTGGAATTTGGAAGTAGGGGATGAAGTCTGGCTGGAGGAATCATGAAAATCATAAATACCATGTATCCTAATATACTGAGAAATTCCCTTGCTGAAGTCCTGGACTGAGTAAATACATCTAGATATAGGCTTACTTTTTCCTGTAGAGACACCCAAGTAATATAATCCTGTGGGAAGGAGCAAGTCAGGACTTTTGAATATTCTCCTGGAAAACTAGTCCGTGAAGGAGATTTTTTACTCAAGTAAGAGATTCCAGAAAGTTTTAAAAGGATTCTGCAAAGGTAATTAAATTGTCTAAATGATGAAACGTGAATATTTTGCAGTATGCAATACACTATCACTGGAGCTAGACACTTTGTGAACACCACTGTAACAGTAGCTAACCCAAAGAGTAACTGCAGGGAACTGAAAGTGTAACCCAGACACAGAAAACCTTAAACATTTTTGAAATCTGGCTACAGAAATTTGATTTCTATGAAATGTTTTTCTTTGGAATCAGAAACATTCTTGAATAAAAACCTTTCCTGTCAGGGAATGAGGAATAGTCTCTATTACTCACTGAGCTAGCAGATGCTGAATAATCAGACAGAATGAGAAGTTATGTACTTACCATACCGTTCCATGTTAGTTGTCTTCTCTCGCCTTCTTTCTTGCTGGATGGGTTCGGAGCCGAACCTCGGCTCCGACTCGGCTTATATTAAAGCTCGAGAGCTAATTTTACCGGCTTGAGGCAACCCTATATCCCATGATGCTAGGCGGTAACTACCCAGATCTCGTTTGGTAGCTAAGAAACCATAGCCAATTCAGTCTCCCCTCTGAGGTGGAGGAGCAGAAGGAAGAACTCCCAAAAATCACTACTTGAAGCTGAAACTACCCCAGGACCAACTGTCTGAGCTAGGAATAATGCAAGATAAGGTCCCCTGTAAGAAGGGGAAGAACCTCTCGGTCTGTCCAGGCTAGGGGGATGGTGGGCGGGACGCAAGAAAGAAGGCGAGAGAAGACAACTAACATGGAACGTTATGGTAAGTACATAACTTCTCAATGTTAAGTTGTCAATCTCGCCTTCACTCTTGCTGGATGGGACCACGTCCCTAGCACATTTATCCTGGGTGGCTCATTGGAACAGACTCTTGAGAACGGTGGAACCAAAATTTGCCCTGTTTCTGGAGGCCGTGTCCAATTTGTAATGTGTAACGAAAGTATGAGGAGAGGCCCATGTGGCAGCCGCACAGATAGTGTCTATTGGTAATCTAGCTTGAAAGGCTGTAGATGTAGCCAACGCTCTGGTTGAAGCCTAGAAGGCAATTCTTTACCTCTGAGTTGATAAATACAGGTAATCACAGAAGACAGCCACCTAGACAGGGTTACTTTAGATACCGGAAGACCCTTTTTACTCTCAGCATAAGATAAAAAAAGTTGATCAGATTTCCTGAATTGTTTAGTTCTGTCCAGATAGAAGCGGAGCTGACGATGAACGTCCAGACAATGTAGTTTTTGCTCCGCCCTGTTTGAATAATTAGGAAAGAGAACTGGAAGATCAATAGATTGATTTAAATTTGTCTGAGAAGCCACCTTGGGTAAAAAAAGACGGGTTAGTTCTTAGAGAAACCCTGTCTTTGTGGAACACTAAATAAGGAGGGCGAATGCAGAGGGCATGAAGTTCAGATACTCTCCTAGCCGACGTAATGGCGACTAGGAATAGTGTCTTCCAGGAAAGTAACTTCAAGGAACAGGTGGCCGCAGGTTCGAAGGGAGGGAGAATCGAGGATGCTAAAACTAAGTTTAAATCCCACTGTGGTGGGGGGTCTTTGATCGGAGGCCTGAGTAAAAAGATACCTCTGAGGAATGCCTTGCAAAGCTTATGGGACATGATGTTGGAGTCCGACAAGCCTATGTGAAAACTTGCGATGGCTGCTAGCTGAACTTTTACTGTGGAGGAAGAAGATCCTGAGTGAAAGATTTCAGCTAGGAAATCTAAGATCGAGTGTATTGGAGCAGTGAAGGGATCTATGTTCCTAGCCTTTGCCCAAAAGGAAAAGCGTCGCCATTTACTAGCATAGATCCTTCTGGTGGAAGATTTAAGGGAAGCTACGATAATATCGCGGACAGAATTTGAAATCATTGGAAGCCTGGCTAGGGACGGAAGAGGAGCAACCAAGCTGTGAGGTTGAGAGATTGGAGGGATTGGTGCAGCTGCCCTGATTGATGGGTCAAAAGATCTGGCATTGGATCCAGATGCCAAGGCTGCTCCACAAGGTAGCGATGCAGGAAAGGGAACCATATCTGTCGAGGCCAATAAGGGGCAATGAGGATCATCTTGGCCCTCAAGGCAGTAGCTTTCTGAATTGTTTGTGATTAACGGAAAGGGGGGAAAGGCGTAAAGAAGTCCCCGAGGCCAATCGTGGACTAGAGCGTCTCTGGGGGGATGGCCTGGAAGGGGGAAGAGTGTGAAGAAGTCGAGGCACTTGCTGTTTTGTGGTGTTGCAAAAAGATCGCAGCAAGGAAACCCCCACTTCCGAAATATTTTGTCCGTCCCCGATTGCTTGAGAGACCACTCGTGAGGCATGAGAACAGCTCTGCTCAGCCTGTCCGCTATGACGTTGGACTTCCCGGGGATGTGCGTTGCTATCAGAAACCGCTGAGAAGAGATTGCCCATTGCCAGAGTCTGAGTGCTTCTCGACACAGGGGATATGACCTGGTTCCGCCCTGCTTGTTGATATACCATACTATGGACATATTGTCCACCTGAATTGCAATTGTCCCCAGGAGAAGAGAGTCTTGAAGGGCTTGCAACGTCAAAAGCACTGCTCTCATCTCCAGGACGTTTATGTGCAAGTGGCATTCGAAGGGTTGCCATGTGCCATGGACTGTCCTGTCTTGAAAATGGGGGAGTAAAAGGTCTGCCTTGATGGACTTGAGGGGAGACCATCCACCAAGACAGATGTTTTCTGCAAGATAGAGTTATTAGGATCTTGTGTGTGTCATAGGGAGCTGTTGGAAGGACCACTGGGAGAAAAGCATCCACTGAAGAAGCCGCATGTAAAAGCGGGCAAGGGGAAGGAGCAGGATGGCTGCTGCCATGAGACCTAACACCTTCAGAACATACCTGGCCTGAACTTTGTTGTTCTGAAGAAGGACGTGAACATGACTTTGAATATCTAAGACCCTCTGCTCCGTTAACTTTGCTGAGAGCTGAATGGTGTTCATGGTGGTGCCTATGAAGGTAATAGACTGACAAGGCAACAAGGCAGACTTTTCGAAATTTAGAGAGATACCTAGCTCTTTGCAAATGTGGATGGTGTAGTCTCTGGCTAGAAGAAGTTGACACCTGGTGGTGGCAGTGAGGAGCCAGACATCTAGATATGGAAACACCTGGAATCCTTGACGTCTCAGGTGAGCCGTAACCACTGCCATACATTTGGTGAACACTCCGGGGGCTGTACTGAGACCAAACGGCAGGGCTCTGAACTGGTAGTGACTGGCTCCCAGCCTGAAGCAGAGAAACCTTCTGGAGCGCCTGTGCATTCTGATGTGATAGCACGCATCCTGAAGGTCCACTGAGCACATCCAATTGTCCTTGCCCAGAAGGGGTAAAATGGACTGTAGCGTGACCATCTGGAACCTTGTTCTTTTTACAGACTTGTTTAGATTGCTGAGATCCAATATTGGCCTCCAGTCCCCTGTTTTTTTTGGTACCAAAAAGAACTTTGAGGAGACTCCGGATCCTAGCTGGTCTACTGGGACTGGCTGGATGGCTCTCTTTTTTAGCAGCTTTGATATTTCTAGTGCTGCTTGTTCCCTTAGTACTGGGTGGAACATCTGGAAGAGACCCCCATTTGAATCATTGGGGTTTGGATAAAGGGGATTTTGTAACCCTCGGATATGATCGACTGCAACCATTTGTCTTGAGTGAGGGAGAGCCAGGCTTGTGAGTACAGAGCTAATCTTCCCCCGACTGCCTCCGAAGGTGGACAGTCGGGCAACACCTCAGGGATGCTCGAAGGGTTTGTCAGAGAGGGTTTCTCTGCTACCCTGGTTCTGCGGACCCCCTCTGCCTCTTGGGCGGCATCTGTTGTTGTTGTTCCCCCCTCTGCCTCTAGGGGTGAACTGACCTCTTGCGCCAGGCGTGACTCCTTGTGATTTACGGAACCACATTTTTCCACGCTTTTGACCCTTAGGATATGGTCTGGATGGGGTAGAAAAATGGACTCCTACGGCAGAAAGAGTCTTGCCATCTTGTTCGCATCTGGTCAAAGTATCTTTCACTTGAGGTCCAAACAACGCTGAACCATCAAAGGGGGAGTTAGTGAAAAACGCCTTGAAGGGGTCTGCGAAGTTACAAAGCCGCATCAAGGCATGACGCCTCAAAGCCACACCTGTGCCTACGGCCCTACTCGCTCCATCGGTTGCATATGAAATAAGCCGCATGGAGGAGTTGACAATAGAATTCAGGGTTCCTAGCTGTGAGTTAATTTTTTCCTGAGACCCAGCAGCTGATGGATCCTGTAGGACTTCACCCAGTTCTTTAAGAATGTCTCTTTGAAGACGGGTGAAGTGGCATAAGTAGTTCAGCGACCACATGGCAAAGGTTGCTGACGAGAACATCCGCTTGCCGTACCTATCCATTGTCCTAGATTCCTTGTTAGGCGGATGGATAGGTACTGAAGGATCAGCCAGTTCCTTCTTAGTGGCCACTGCCACCACCATGGCATCAACTGGGACACCTTTGGATAAAAATTGTTTATCAGAAGGGGCTGTTATAAATTTAGAAGGCCTCCGTGGGGTGGGTTCCATCGAGTCAGGGGCCGTCCACGCCTTCCGTGCCACCACTTCCATAAGGGGGTCTAAGGGCGGAGACACCCAGGAGGTGGAGGGTCAAGAACCAAAAGCCTCCAGGTAAACCGACTCGTCCTCGGAAGGATTAAGGGAAGACCAGTTCCCCCTCTGTTTAAGGATTTCAAGGATGTCAGAGAAGGAGACATCCTCAGAGGGGGACCTTGGGGATCCTTCTGACTCATCCAAGTCGGTATCAGATGTGACGGACTCGGGGGAGTCCACATGTTTCCTCTTACATGTCCTCTTACGCGGGGGTTCACCTGATGGATCAGGGGAAACATCGGAAGAGGAGGATATTCCCAATGGGGAAACCTGAGGCGTTGGTCTCTGGCGGGGCGAGAGTAGGAAGAGACATCAGCAGTCACTACTGTGGGAGGAGCTGATGGAGCTGATCGTAGAGCAGGCACTGGGGCCAATACGCTCCTCATGACCTTGAAGGCGCTCCTGTCAGGCAGGCTAGAGAGCTCCCGCTCCGAAGAGCTAGGAACCCCAGCTGGCACCGACAAGGACGGCTCTGAAGCCGATGTCGGGGCCGAACTCACCAACGCTGAAGCTCCGAGAGGGAGAACGGGGTCGGACAAGGGTCCGATGCCACTCGCCCCCTCGGAGCCGGCGAGAGAGTCCAAGCGCCCGGATCCCTCCACCATGGACGAGATCGGAGCAGACGACGGAGCCGAAGGGGGAGGTATCGGCTCCGACGAGCTCCGGCTCCGAACACTGGGGCAGAGTCGAAGGAGGAATAGTCTGTTGTATGGACGTAGCCGCTGTCTGATGAGACGGGCTATGAAGCATTTGGGCCAGTGCCTGAGACTTTAATAGTCTCCTTACCACTCTCTCAAGGTCATGATCAGAAAGTCTGGACGACCGAGAGGAATGGCTCCGATGGCTCCACTCCGAGAGTAACGGTGACTTCGGAGCCGAATGTATGGACTCCAGTGATGGAGATTTGGACCTCTTTTGTGTGGAGGGCATCAGGGTTAATGGAGCCGATGGAGCCATAGACACGTCGACTCCAGCCGGAGCCGACTTTGAAGACAGAGTCTTAGAGGTATCAACTCCGGCTGAAGCCGATGCGGGTAGCTGCGATACTGAAGTGTCGGCTCCAGCCGGAGCCGATAATGTCGCAGGTGATGAACCACCATCCGAGGGCTTGAAACTCGGAGCCGACGGTTTAGGTGGTTTCGAAGGCTTCCCCGGCACAGACTTAGCCGGGGAACCTTCGGGCTTTAACAAGCCCCTTAATATCAATTTATTCCTGCGCTCCTGCAGGACTCTTGGGCTAAAAGCATGGCACACTGAGCAAGAGTCCTGCAGATGCATGGGTCCCAGGCAATAGACACAAGAAGTGTGACCGTCTGTCAGAGACATCTTCTGACAGCACGAATTCCACTTCTTGAAGCCTGAGACCTTTGTCTCCTTCGACATTGAGAAGTCGAAAGGAAAACACAGTTAGGAGAAAAAAAACGCACACACACACACACACACACACACACACACCCCAACAAATAGGGATACAGGGATACAGGGGAACACGCAAACAGTAAAGAATCCCTGTGAGGGAATTAAAATAAAATGGAAGGGCCTAAAGCCTAACCTAGGGAGAGGGAGTATTACAGGGATAAGGGATAAAAAAATAGAGACTAAACTTTAAATTTAACAAAAACTAGCCTATAAAAGACTAAAAGGTATACTAGGGGAAAAACTAAGGAAAATACTAGGATTTTGTGAGAAAAAACAGTCACTAACCTGAGCCGGTAAAAAGAGCAACCTCACTAGCGTAAGCGGCAAACGAGATCTGGGTAGTTACCGCCTAGCATCATGGGATATAGGGTTGCCTCGAGCCGGTAAAATTAGCTCTCGAGCTTTAGTATAGGCTGAGTCGGAGCCGAGGTTTGGCTCCGAACCCATCCAGCAAGAATGAAGGCGAGATTGACAACTTAACATGAGAACATTTTTATCTGTACTCCTGACGGATCACTCTCAGAACTAATTTGTCTAAGATTATCTTTTGCCAAAGAGAGAAATGGACAGTCACATTTTGGGGAAAACTTGCGGGACTGCCAGGGTGGGAAGGAAGAGTTACAATTTGAAGATAATCATTCAGACTTGTTGGACTATCCTTATTTCTGGGAGGTTCCACCTCTTTCTGGAATTTCCTTGCCATTGTTTTTTTTGAACATTTGCTTGTCTGAAGCTTGCCAGTTTTGCTTATTTTGCTTTTTATTAAAGGATTCTGAGCTAAGGATGAAACCTTTAACAAACTCTCAAAAAGACGACCGAAAAATCTGTGTCACCTCTTGAATCTGTTTCCTTATCTCATCATATTTTTTTCAGGACCTCTGTAGCAGATAATACAACTTGCCAATCAAAGACAGAATTCAAAATTTTGGCTCTAACATCTTAAGGCAAATTTTGAGAATGTAAACATGCAGACCTTTTCATAAAAGGCCCAGTAGTTGCTGCTGTCAGAGGCATCAACTGAGTCATAAGCACACTTCAAAGAATACTTGTTTACATGAGAAACAGAAGCAACAGAGTATTTAACAGAAGATTTGCCTTCAGAAGCAAGACAAATGGAAGCACTGTCCCTCATATTTTCAAAAGCAAGCAAGCAAAAAGTTAACAAGTGACAATTCAGAATCCTAGAATTAAGAGTGGTAGAGGAATAAACTATTTTCCCAAAACTATCAAAAGCTTTCCCATCCTTGTCAGAGGGTGAGGTCTTTCCATTTCCTAAATGTTTAGCTGCAAAAAGATTTGTAAAAGAAATCAACTGTGGGGTAAAATTTGGAATTACAAAATACGAATTTGCAAGAGTGAGGAACTTTACACAGTCTAAATGCTTCTTTAGGGGTTGCAGGCTGTAATAAAAATAACCTCCAAGAAGGGAAGATGAGGAGAAACAGCAGTTAAGTTGAAAAACATTCAGGTTTGCAATAAATCACATTCACATTCTTTCAAAGAAAATGAAAGTCATTATGTTCCCACTGAAATAACCTGTTCACTCTAGATAAGGTTTCAGAAGAACATTTTCAAAGGAAAATTACAAAAATTTTCCTCAAAATTAGTAGCTTGAGGAGTAACAGAATCTGTTCCCACACAATCTATTCTCTGTTCATCAAACTGGGAATCTTCAGACCATGGCTAATTCCTTTTTCTCTTTCCAGTAAATCCAGAATGAGAACGGTTAAGAAAGTACAGTTTTGTACCTACCATAAATGTAGATGTTCGAGTGTTCACACTGCTGCAGTCATCACACTTGAGTTATCCTGCCGTCAGGCGGTCCCGCAGTCGGCCAGAGTTCCAAAGTCTTGGTCCGGCGTCAGTTGCTGTCGCTTCTTCCCTGAAGTCAGTGTGCCAGGGGTATACAAGAGGCATCCAACGCCATTTTCTTCAGTTTTTCTTGCCCCAGATGTCAGGTGACCCCTAGTAGGTGGGCAATACATATTGCCAATGAAACATGTACAGAAAATACAAATAATACCTTCAGTTACAAGCAAATACACCACAAAGGTTGTATCAGATAGAAAGGTAAAGAAAGGTTCAGCTAGTTCAGAGGGGATGGAGGGAGGGTAACCTGGACTGCAGCAGTGTGAACACTCTAACATCTACATTTATGGTAGGTACAAAACTGTATTATGTTCATCGTGTTACACTGCTGCAGTCATCACACTTGGGTTGAATCCCAAAGCTAAGTATGGGTGGTGGAGTTAAACAGGGTTTGGAGAAGCTAGTAGGCCCTGCAGAACTGCAGTGGCAAAACCAGCTCTAGTCTTAGAGTATAGAGGTAAATGACAGCGCTTGGTGAAGGTGTGCACTGAACTCCAAGTTACAGCTTCCAAAATATCCTTGGTTGGTACCCCCCTGAGAAAGGCTGTTGATGTAGCTGTAGCCCTGGTGGAGTGGGACCTACTGCTAGCAGGTACCGGTTTCCCATCATGTGTGTAACAGAAACGTATACAATGTCCTATTCATTTTGAAATGGTCTGTTTTGAGATAGCTTTTCCTTGTGATCCTGTAGCATAGGATACAAAGAGCTGGTCAGATTTTCTGAAAGCCTTAGTTTTATCCAAGTAGTAACGTAATTGCCTGTGAATGTCCAAAGAGTGCAAGAGTCTTTCTCCTTTGCACTGGGGGTTTGGGAAAAAAGTGGGCAAATGAATGTTTTGGTTTAGGGTCACACTGGATACCACCTTTGGCATAAAGGAAGGGTTAGTCCGTAGAGCAACTCTGTCTTGATGAAAAATGAGGAAAGGCTCCACTGCCATTAGGGCCTGTAGCTCTGAGACTCTACTAGCTGAAGTTATTGCTAGTAGCAGGGCAGTTTTCCATGATAGAAACCTTAACTCGGCTGAAATAGCTGGTTCAAAGGGCGGCAGTGTAAGCTTTTCCAGAACAAAGTTGAGATCCCAAGTTGGTGATGGTGCTCTCCTATGTTCTTAACCCCTCTGAGATACTGTCTTAGGAGTGGATGTGAAAATAAAGGAAGATCCGTGTTGTATTGAGCTGAAATCGCTGTGGCGTGGATTTTAATAGATGAAAAAGAAAGTCCTTTGTGCAACATCTCAGTTAAGTATTGTAGAATCTGAGGAATGTTTGGAGCAACGGGATTTTGGCCTTTAGCCTGGTTCCAGGTGTAAAATCTTTTCCATTTGTCTGAATAGGCTTTCCTGGTGCTGGGCCTCCTGGCCTCCAGAATGACACCCATAAGCTTAACAAGTCTAGTTTGCAAAGCTATGGAGAGGATCATAATGGAGCTCATAAACAAAGATATAGGGGACTTGCAGACATTGGACCCGACCCAGTTTGGCTTTGTCAAGGGAAGATCATGCCTTTTGAACTTGGTCGACTTCTTCGAAACAGTCACCAAGGCCATTGATGAGGGAAAGGCAGTCCATACAGCCTACCTTGACCTTGCAAAGGCTTATGACACAATACCCCACTCGGTATTGTAGAAAAACTTACCAGCTTAAATGTAAACCCATATGTCACAAGATGGGTTGCAAACTGGCTTAAGGACAGAACCCACAGGGTTAGAGTTGCTGGCGCTGTGTCAGACTCCAAGCCGGTCACAAGTGGTGTCCCACAGGGCTCGGTCCTTGGCTCTATTGTTTGGCATCTACTTCTCAGAAGTACAGGCCAACATAGGAGGACTTTGGCTGACAAAGTTTGCAGACGACTGCAAACTGGACGCCATAGTGGAAAGTGCATCAGACACGGATATCCTTCAGAAGGGACTCACGGAAACAGATAGCTGGTGCCAGAGCCATGGCCTGAAGTTAAACGCCAAAAAATGTATAGTCATACCCTTCGGGAAAAACAAGGTAACCCCAAGCTACCATATAGGTGGCAATCCACTAAGCACAGAAGAGGTTATCAGGGACCTGGGGACCCAGGTTGACAGTGGCCTTTCTTTGACACTCACATTGCTAAAGTGGTTAGAAAGACCTTCTACATTGCCCACCTGATCATGAAGGGATTCACATCCAGATCTAGTGAGGTTATTGTTCCCCTGTACTCTTCACTTATCAGACCAATGATCGAGTACAATGCCCCATTCGGGATGTATCTCACCCGACATCTGCAGCAATTGGAGAGACCCCAAAAGTTCCTCACCAAAAGGATAAAGGACTCCAAAATCTGTCATATGCTGCCAGATTGAAGAAACTCCAGCTCTATTCAGTCGCATACGGCCTGCTCAGAGGTGACATGTGCCTGACATACAAGGCCATGTCCAACCCGGAATTAATGGACATGCTCCACCTCAAAAATCCAAATCCACCAAAACCACTAGAGCAAGCGACTTAAACCTTAGCACGGATATAAATAGGACGTGCTGGAGGGATAGATTTATCACTCAGAGACTCCCTATGCTGTGGAATAAAATCCCAGTCCATGTGAGGCAGAGCACCTCGCTGACTCTGTTCAAGAGAAATCTAGACCTGTGGATGGGAGATCGTAGGTTTACCCCGGGAATCATCTCTGTGTCACTGCTGGACAGAGGCACAACAAACTAATGGGCACAGTATTTTTTCATATAAGGGGTGGCGTAAGCCACAAAAATTTGGGCTAGGCTTATAAATGCCTTAGGGCAGATAGCCTAGTATAAACCTATGAACCTATGAACCTATTTAGATAGAGGTGTTGGCTGGTTGTTTAGGTAATTTGCCATGTAGCCAGATTTAAAGTCTTGAGCTGGCTGTGTAGAATCTGACTGTTTTGCTGAGTGAGCAGGTGAGGAATTTGGGGTAAAATCCATGGTGGGCCGTGGGCCATGTTCCTTAGTATTGGATACCAGTGCTGGCGTGGCCAGTCTGGAGCAATGAGTATCATTTGTGGCCTCTCTAATCTGACTTTCAGCAGCACCTTTGCTACAAGAGGCAGTGGAGGAAAGGCATACACTGTTAATGTTTTCCAACTGAATGAGAGGGCGTCCACCTTCCAAGCTAGTGGGGGGAATGTCCTTGTGCAAAATTTTCGAAGTTGGTAGTTTTGGGGGTTGGCAAACAGATCTATGTCTGGGCGTCCCCATTTTTGAATTATCATTGCAAATACTTGTGGATCCAGTTTCCACTCGTGGGGATCCATGATGTTTCTGCTTAGGTCGTCTGCCAATGTGTTTTTCTTTCCTGGCAGGAATTGTGCTTGTAGTTGAACCTGGTAACTCAGTGCTGTGTTCCACAAGGTCATTGCTTGCCTGCATATGGGGTAGGAGTGTGTGCCCCCTTGCTTGTTTATGTACCACATAACTGTGGTATTGTCCGTCTTTATTAGGAGTTGTCCTGGATGTAAGAGGTCCTTGAAAGCTGTTAGGGCATTCTGTACAGCTAGCATTTCTTTTTGATTAATATGCAGATGCCTTTGATCTGTGTTCCATTTGCCCTGAATGCACTGTCCTGCCATGTGTGCTCTCCAGGCACAGTCCGATGCATCTGTTGTCATAGTTTGCCTGGCTGTGGGCAAGGTAAAAGGCTGACCCTTGTTGAGGTGACATGCCTGTGCCCACCATAGGAACTCCTGTTGAAGGCAGGGAATGAGTGGTATCATTGTTTCCAAGCTGCGGCTGTGCTGTGCCCATACGCTTTTCAGGTACCATTGTAATTTCCTCATATGCAGTTTTGTAAATGGTATTAGGAGTATGCAAGATGCCATGAATCCCAAGGCCTGCAGAATTTTTCTTGCAGGGAGTTGGGTCTTTGTTGCCATCATTTTGAAGTATTGAGTCAGCTGTTGTTGCTTGTCTGGCATGAAATAAGCCATCTGGGCAGTTGTATTCAAGCTGGCACCCAGGAATGTTATGTTCTGTGAGGGCACTAGTTTTGATTTTGTTTCATTTACTGTGTACCCTAGGCAACTTAAAAGGTGTTTGACAAACGCCATATGCTTTAAAAGAATGTCCTTGCTTTCTGCTTGAATAAGGCAGTCATCCAGGTATGGGTATATTTTAATTCCTCTTTGTCTGCAGTATGTAATTACTGGTGCCAGGCATTTTGTGAAGACCCTGGGCGCAGTAGATAAGCCAAAGGGCAGTGCAGAGAAGAGATAAGGAGTTGAACCTGCAATGAAACGGAGGTATCTTCTGCAATTTTGTCTGATAGGGACATGCAGGTATGCCTCCTTGAGATCCAACGTTACTAGCCAAGCCTTCTTGCCCAGCATGGGAAGAAGCTGCTGTAGTGTTAGCATCTTGAATTTGGGTACTTGGAGATAGGTGTTTAGAATTGAAAGGTCCAGAATGGGTCTCCAGGCTTTGTCCTTTCTGGGGACTAGAAAGAGTCTTGAGTAGAATCCTTGTCCTTGCTCCTGTGTAGGTACCTGTTGAATGGCTCTCATGTCCATGAGAGCTGTAATTTGTTTTTGTTCCTCCGCCCATTGATTTGGTGGCAGGTTTGGCATTCCTTTTATCCTTGGCAAGGTGTGAAAGTGGAATCTGTATCCTTGTGAAACAATGCTTAGGACCCATTTGTCTTTTGTAATGATGTGCCAGTTGTCTGCAAAAAGTGCTAATTTTCCTCCCAAGGGAGCTGCCAAGAGAGTGTTTGTCTTCTGTTAGCTTGGGGCCTGTCTTCTCCTCCTTTCTGGGTAGTGGCACCCCATTGGCGAGGTTTGTAAGGGCCTTGTGACTGACCTCTGCCCCTTGGGCGTCTGTATTTGCCCCTCTGTGGTCTGTCAGATGCTGGAAAGGACCAGTTTTTTGTTGGCCAATTTCTGCTGAACCGAGGGGGTTGAACCTGTAAAAAAATCCTTGACCATCTGCATAGATTTTGCCTTATCCTCCATTTTCTTTAAAACCTCTTCTGGAACATCCTGCTGTAAAGGTGCATCCAATAACTTTGCTTTAACATGATCATGCAGGGTTTGTTCTTTTAACCAAGCATGTCTACGTATGACAGACCCAGTCACTGCTGCTCTACAGGAAGCTTCCAATGAATCAAATCCACATTGTAAAGTATGTTTGCCCACCTGTTCAGCTGCATGTAACAGATTCAGCATTTCCTTGAAATCAGACTGCTCTAAATGTGTGCTCATTTTTTGTTTTAATTGAGACATTAGGAATTGCTGATATTTTAGCATGTGAAACTGGCAATTTAAGGCTCTCATAGCTAGAGTAGCTGATGTGTATACCTACTTTCCCCATCTATCTAGTTCTCTGGAATCCCTTTCAGAGGGTACAGGATTTTTAGCAATGGAGGCCTTAACCCCTTTGGGACCCTGGGAAATTGTTTCTGGGTCAGCAACAGGGCTTTTATATAGGAAGTTGTGTGAGTCAGGGACTCTGTAGTATCTGTCTGGTTTGGCTGGAGCAGGAGGTAGAGAATCTGGGTTAAGACTAGATTCTAGGTAAACATCATCCACAATGTCTAACACAGGAGGAATAGCAAGTGGTCTGTGCTGGAGAAGTAAAAGTAACTCTCTGAGCCTTTTCTTAGAATCAGAATAATCCTGGCCTTCCCAGTGGAAATGTTCCCTCATGGTATGTAAAGTTTCCCCAAAGGAGTAGTCTTCTGGACGAGATGCTGAGGGAATAGACTCTTCAGCATCAGAATCTTCATAAGGGGGAAAAGAGTATTCCTGTTCCTCAGAAGAATCTGAGGAAATTGAAACCTGGTCAGAGGAAGCATAATCCTCCTCTTGTCTTGGCTTTTTTTCAGGAGGGGGATGGGGGCCCCTGATTAGGGTAATTAAATCTTCAGCCATCTTAAGCATCTGTTTCTTAGGCATGGGGCCTTGTACTGGAGACTGATGTACAGTCTTTTTAGTTTTTAATGAGTTTTTAGCTTAGCATAAGATTTAATGATGAGTGTAGTCGGTCTGAAGACACCTTCTACGACCGAAGGCATTTCTACTGCACCGGAATCTCTTTCTGCTCTGGAGTCGGAAGGGTCTAAAGAAGAAGGCTGCACTGGCCTAGTACTCTCCGCTTGTGAATCAGAAGCCGTCTGGGGTTCTAAATCAGCGGTCGTCAGGGGCTGCGTAGGCACCTCACTGAAAACCGGAGAACCGGAGACAGGCCCAGCAGAGGCCTCGGAGTCTGGTTTGGGTCTAGGCTGCCTGTCCTTATCCTTGCGTTTTTTATGCATGCCGGTCATCGGTTGCTCTGACGGCAGGGTATAATTAAATTTCCTACCAAAGTAATGTCGGGCGAAATCAAACCGACGTTTGATAGTTCGTTTATTAAACCTAGCACAAAACCGACAACCTGTGATGCCGTGGTCTGGGCCTAGGCAAGGAATACAATAAGAATGAAAGTCCTTATGAGGTATTTGCTTCCCACAAGAAATGCAATTGTTAACTTTTTCTGACATCGGACTGAGGCAAGAAAAGGTTCCCCAATGGGGTATTTAGCTTTGATTAAGACTTCGGTCTGAAATTCGATTTGAAAATCTCAGGAGTCGACCGACCGGCACTTGCGAGCTGCTTCTGCTTCGGGCACCGCGCGGCAAGAAAGACTGAAGAAAATGGCGTCGGATGCCTCTTGTATACCCCTGGCGCACTGACGTCAGGGAAGAAGCGACAGCAACCGACGCCGGACCAAGACTTTGGAACTCTGGCCGACTGCGGGACTGCCTGACTGCAGAATAACCCAAGTGTGATGACTGCAGCAGTGTAACACGATGAACATCCTGAACTAAGACCAGTAAATCTTCCCTGTCTAAAGTAACAGGGATAGGAAAAGAAAAACGTTAAATTTTTTGCTTCTTTTAACAGAAAACTCCAAAGCAGACCAACCCAGATCAGGGATATTATCCCAGGGAGCTGCCATCTTAGTCAGAGCAGGCTAGGCAGAGAAGAATTAAATTTCCCACTCCTTCCTCCAAAACTGATCAGAGTGGTTCTCCCATGCCTAGCAAGGACCATTCACAGAAGACGTGTCTAATCAGTGGTGCATGACAAAAGAAGTGAATGCACCGGATTAAACCAAGGAAGAAGATTAGTAGTCTGAGGAACCAGAAATGGCCACTGCAAGTTTATCCACCTGCATCTGAAGCAAGGAAGCAGCCTGTTGAATTAGCAAAGGCTATTTAGTGATTTTCTTTTTCTTGCGCCTGGAGGAAAAAAAGAACTGAAGAACCTGCAAGCTGTTCCATGGCTAAGCCAAGAAGGAAGCCTGAAACGCAACTAGCAATGTCAGCAACAATCGGTAAAAAGATAAGTATCAAAAAGTAGCATTTTCACAAACGTTATACAGTGAAAAGCACAAAACACACTTGCCCCCAAAAGCCCTTTATGAAAATTTTAGACATAAAAGTTAAAGTAAAGAAACAAACAAAACAGAAGTTTGCAGCAAAAATAACATAACTGCTTCAAACTGACAGAAATGCCTCAAGACAGTTCTAAAAACACTATGGGCTAACTAAAATAAATGTTTCTTCTAAATAAAATCTATTTTTGTCAAACAAATTAGAAGTGGAAGTTTTCTCCCCCCAAAGGGGGCTCAATCTGCCCAGCTATGGAGAAACACTAGGTGACCACTGATCCTCAAAAGCCAGCAAGAGGAGCGTTCTTCAGGAGCAGGAAAGCTCTGAAGGGCTTCTTGCCCAGACTGCTGATCTTTTCCATCTCTGTTTGACTATCAACAGTCTGGGCGCATAGAAGGTGCCCTTAAGCTTTTGAAGCTGTCCAGTTGCTATATCCTATGTAGGATACAACTCATACAGCTAAGGCTACTGCAGCAGTCATCAAATGCTGAACATCTACAGGACCCCCTCTAGCCCCCCCCCCCACCTCCGGTCCATACATCCTACCTAACCAGTATGGAGTTCCTATGTATTAAGCCAAAGACCATTCTCTACATCTATCCCACCATCAAATGGGAGACACAACCATCCTCAAACATGTATATTCAGGGAGTTCTGGACTTCATAAATACCATCTCCCTGGAATACTTGGCCAATATTCCAAACAGGGTAGATAGAATCCTGGATGTGGTCCTTACCAATAAGGGATACTTTGTTCTCTGCCTACTGCAATCTTCTCCCTTGTCAAATTGGACCACTAGTCAGTCACATTCACATTAAGAATAAAGCCAGAATCATCCTCCAATTCCTCAGTATTTAGAGTCTAGGTGAAGGCTAACCAAATAAAACTAACTTATGAACAGACTAAATTTGAAAGTCCCTTCCACCTAGACAATCCTACTGCTTATTCGGTATCCTTTGTCACCATGTTCTACACACATGTAAATGTTTGCATAGACAAATTGGTCCCCCTAAGAAATAAGTACAACTCCAAACTGAAAAATTAATCACTATGGCCCTATAACACACAAACTCTTCTTTATCCAGGGGAGCATTCGGGATATCAGCTTTGACATCTCTTATAAATTTTGAGAATGTAGCCAGGCAATCAGTTGAGAAACAACTGACTGCCAACAGAAAAGTCACCCATCAGTGCATGAGAAGAAAAGAAAGTCAAAGTGAAGAGTGAAGCCTCCAGGATTAACTTTTTTTCTACCTGCAGCACAGGAAGGGATGGTGTTATTGTGGCCCAGGTCCATTTCCTAGCTACAGAGAGTCTCACAGGCAGCTATCAGAGCTTAGAAAAGTCAGCGCTGAATCAGTCGAATGATCAGTGCTGCAGTAGCCTTAGCTATATGGGCTACATCCTGGAAAGGATAGAACAGCAGGCCAGCTTCAGGGTACCTACGTGCACCCAAGTTGTCAAGTCAAGCTCAGCTGACTAAAAGACCAGTTTGGGCATCAAGCCCTTCAGGACTTTTCTTGCCAAGAGAGAGATGGTGAGGCTGAACCTTGAAAGGCCAATGCTAGGAACAAAAAATAAATGTCTAAACCCTGGCATAAAAAACTCGCACCAAAAAACAAGGGGGGTGGAAAGAGGGAGCGGCTATTGCAACAGTGATCATTTGAACATCTACTGTTAAGGTACTATTCTCATCATATTGATTACTGCTGCAGTAGCCTTAGCTATATATGGCTAGATTAGCCTAGCTTACTACATTTAGGAGGTGGAAGGAGAAGAGTTCAGGAATCCCTGGGTCCTAGCAAAGCCTGATCTGGACCTAGAGAAGTAATCAAGCTTATCGTGCTCTGTAAAAGTATGCACAGAGGAACAAGTAGCAGCTTCTAAAATTTTTCTAGAATCCAACCCTTTTGAAATGCCATAGATTTAGCCAAGACCATGGTAGAGTTGGCCTTGACCCTGCCTGCAATACATTTATTATGGTGAGTATAACAAAAGGTAATGGCCTTAGACAACCACTTGGAAATGGTCTGTTTTGACATGGGCTGTCTATTCTTCTTACCTTTACAAGAACTAAAATAAAATTGATCAGAAGCTCTGAGAGATATAGTTCTGTCAAGATAGCACCCAAATTGTCTATGGACATCCCAGGTATCCTTCCTCCCTCATTTGTAGATTCAATTAAGGAAACGGGGAGATGGATAGTTTGGCTTAAAGTAAACTTGGATTCCACTTTAGGCATAAAAGAAGGATTAGTTCTCAAAGAAACCCTGTCCCTATGAAAATGAGGTCGGGGTGATACTCCATAAAACTTGCAACTCAGCTACCCTTCTTCCAGAGATGAGAGCAATCAGTAAAACCTTTTTCTATGTTAAGAACCTCAAGTCAATCAGACTAGCTAATTCAAATGGAGAAAATGTTAGATTCTCTAACCCAAAATTAAAATTCCAAGGAAGGACCATCAGTTTACTTGGCAGCCACGAATACAAAATCCCCTTCAAGAACATACTGACACCAGACTGCTTTAAAAGAGGATGATCTATAGGCAGACATGCCAAAATGGCTGACAAATGAACCTTGAGAGAGGAATAAGAAAAGCCATAAGATAGTAGCTCTCATAAATATTGTAAAACCAGATAACTAGCTGTGAATAGCTGGTGCCAACAATATAACCAGCACATAGAAAACTTCTTCCATTTGCTAATATAAGATTTTCTAGTAGAATGCTTTCTTGCCTCCATTAGTACCTGCTTCATGTCCTCAGTAAACAGGTGCCTAAAAAAGTATTAAGACCTTATCATCCAAGCAGTCAATCGAAAATGACTGATGTCAGAGTGTATAAGACACCCTTAATCTTGTGCGAGTAGATCCAGTCTTTAAGGAAGCTTATGGTAACTGCCCCTGGCCATTTCCAAAAGAAGGAAGAACTACAGCTGTCTAGGCCAGAAGGGAGTCACCACAGTGATCCTGGGGGATTACTTCTGAATATTCAGAAGTACCCTAGATATTACTGGAAAAAGCATACAGGACTATACCTGTTCAAAGACAAGGCATCGTCTTCCAGACCTTCTTGCATAGAGACATTGAACAGAATCTTGCCAGTTGATTGTTCAAAGAAGAGGCAAAAAGATCTACATGAGAACTCCCAATGGTTGAATAAAATGTTGGAAGACCTCTAATCTAGTTTCCATTTGTAAGGATCTGCCTTGGTCCTGCTCAGCTTGTCTGCCACACACCACTGCTCTGAGGAAATGTAGGATGCCTGTAGAGTGAGACTGTGCTGTGAAGCTATACTCAAAGCTAACATGGCAAGTGTGCAAAGGGCTATAGCCTGGCTCCCCCTTGCTTGATATACCACATGACTGTGGTATTGTCAAACTACCTGAAAAGGTCCCTGGGCAAACAATGGCTCAGAGAATTTAGTGACTTGATCAGGGAAAGTATCTCATAGATATTTATGTATTTGTGTCTATCCTTGGTGCTCCACACCCCTGCATTATCATCCCTCCTGAAGCTGCTCCCCAAGCAAAGTCTGAAGCATCTGTGGTGACTGACTGTTTTGGTGCAGGGAGGGAGAAGGGGAGACCTCGATTTAAGGATATCTGTTACCTCCATCAAAAGATTTCTCTTCTGACAAATCCCTGCACTGGGATTTAAAAAAAAAAAAAAAAAAAAAAGAGTGTTGATGTTGGGACCAAAGAGATTTTGAATACTACTGCATCTTTCTCATGTGGAGTTTTGCCAGGGGTATCATGAGAATCATAGATGCCATGAGACCCAAAATCCTGAGGTATTCCCTCGCAATGACTAAAGTCAGACAAGAAAACCTTAGAAACAGATCTAAATAAGGATCTATTTTTTCTGTGGAAGAAAAGCTCTCTGAACTGAAGTGTCTGCAACCTGCAATGAGTTGTAACTGCATCTAGACACTCTGAACACTCCTGGTGCAGTGGATAGTCCAAAGTTTAAGGCAGAGAACTGATAATGTGATCCAGACATACAAAACCTTAACAAATGTCTGCAGTCTGCATGAATAGGTACGTGACAATAACTACCTTATAAGTCTAGTGGTAGCAGGAAACTTGAAAGAGGAAGAAGAGGTAACAGGTTGTGAAACGACATCACTATGAATTGGACGCCATCACAAAGAGGTTTAGGAAAGAAAGATTGGCACTAGGAGCATCCTTCAATAAAAACTCTTCCCTACTTGGGAAGGAGGAAATGATTCTATCAGTCCTTGGGAGAGGTGGAAACAAGAGAGCCTGATCTGGAGGCTGAGGGAAAAAAACCTGGAAAGAAGGGATTTCCTCCCACAACCACCTGTAACCTTGAGGAATGGTATCCAGAACCCATTTGTCTGAAGCAATCAGTTGTCAAACAAAAAAAGGAAGATTGACTTTCTAGAAGAAAAAGGGGGGCCATGGACAGCGTGGATTACAAGGTGTTTTGAACAGTCATTCAGACACACTGGACTGTCTTTGGTTTTGGGAACTCAGAGACCTCTTTTTGGAACACCTTTGCCATTCCATCTTATTCTGTTTTCTGCCAAAAATGGAAGAAGAAAAAGAAAATCAGTTTGGAAAAGGAGAGCTGAAAAATCTTAGAGATTCCCTGGATCAAGTCTCCCCTTTCATCACACTTTCTGATCACCTCTGCAGTACAGGCAAAACAATCTCTAGCCAAGAGAGAATTTAAAATATTACTTTTAACATCTTTTGGAAGGTTCTGGGAATGCAAGCACGAAAACCTTCTTAAAACAGTGCCAGTGGCCATACCATGGAGAAGGTAGTAGTGGCCCATGCAAAAGAAGAAACTTAGTTATTTAAAGCAAATTTTTCCTCACAAGAAGAAAAGTGCAGATAAAAATCCCTTAAATATTCACAATTTGTCAGAACAAGCATATGACCCTGACAATTCAAAATTCTGTAAACCAAGGTTGCAGACATATGTACTTTCCCCCCATACTTATCAATAACATTCCCATTCTTATCAGAAAGAGTAGGATTCAAATTAACTAAGTGCTTAGCAGCAATGGGATCAAGTAAGGCTTTAGCTGCTGGGTCAAGTTTGAGAATAGTGTATAAAAATGTAAAAGACTGAAGAAATGTATACATATCTGATCTTTAAGGGCAGTTGACTGACTAGCAGGAAAATTGCAGGCAGTAATGCACATACACATCCTCTACAGCTGACAGAACAGGAGGAATGGCTGTAGGTTCTGTAATATCCTTCTGTGACAACTCATAGTATTGCCTGAGGGACTGAGAAACCTCAGTGTTCTCCTACTGAAAACACTTGCACATTCTAGCTATAGTCTCAGAGAAAGAGAAACTCTCAAAGAAGAATCAGAGACTAAATCAGAAATTTGAGGAAGAAGCACTGAATCCATCTCTGCATCTTCCTGTTCAGATTCAGAATCCTGAATCTCTTCAGGAAAACAGCAAACTCTCTTTTACAAGAAACTACTTTACAAGAAGAATCAATAGCCTGATTTAAACCCTAAGCCAGACCCAGTAAACTACTATCTAAAGAAATTTGAGGAGTAGATACGTGCTTGGTTTTCTTTTTCAACACAAAAAATGGGGCCAACCTCGTTACTAATGGCAGCAGCTGCTTCCCAGGGAAGGGCACAACATTCTAGCACAGCAGGGAAACCTTTCCTCTTCCCTCTCCCAGGGTCAACAAGAGTGGCTCTCCCTTGCCACTGAGGAAACTCTAAAAAACGCAAAGGACATGGCTAACCCCTGGTCCATAGTGGCTGTAGGTGCTGCACCAGAGGGATCTGGGGTAAAAGATGAGTGGTCAGAGGTACAACAAAAGGCTACAGCAGAGTTACCCACCCATGGACGAGGCAAACTGCTAGACTGCTGTGCTGGCAAAAGCTGTTTGCTTAAATTTTTCTTTTTGTGGCTGGAAGAAGAACCGATCGTGGAACCAGTAGTCTGTTACATGGTCAAGCTGAAAATGGTGCCCCTTTCCTGGGAGAAGACAAGCAGTAAATGCCAGTAAAACTACCAGTCCACAAAAGTTTTTTGTTTTGTTTTTAAACAGAAAAAAAATAAAAAAAAATTTTTGGCACTATGCCAGACCCACCAAGGAAAAATATACACAATTTCTCCAGTGAAAATATGTTTGCAGTTAGTTAACACTACTTTTAAACTGACAGGAAAAAAAATACTGCTCCATTTAAAAGTTACAGTCTTGAGACAGTCCATTAAAACAAAACTTTCCTAGCTTTAAAATAACTTCTCTGAAGAGGAAGGTAATAAAACATCAATACATTTAAGAAAATGGAAGTGTTTTCCCCCAAAGGGAACCTATCTGCACAGCAAAGGAAAGCACAGTATGAAAGTCGATCCTCAGAAGACTTGGAGGAGCATACTCTTTGGCGTCAGTAAAGCTCTGAAGGGCTTCACATGCAAACTTGTCTTTTAGTCAGCTCAGCTTGAGCTGCTTGACAGTTTGGGAGCTTGGAAGGTACCATGAAGCTTTGGAAGCTGTCTGGCTGTAATATCCTTGTCAGGATATAACCCATACAGCTAAGGCTACTGCAGAAGTGATCAATATGATGAACATCTGAACTTGATCAGCAGACTCCCATCACTCAAGATGTTTTAAGTTATGGTATACTGAAAATCCCATTACCTCAAATAAAACAAAAAATGCATATCAAAATCCTTGTCACAAAGTGTGTTTAATATAGTGTTTAACACACTGGCAGGCCATTCTAAAAGGCTCAATTTTTGTACCACTTGGCTCAAAAAAAAAAAGGAAAAATCTTGCACTTGTCTTTTACAGTACTTCCCAGTGCTTTCGATCAGTAATTTAGCAATATTTTAACCCTCCTGCATCTATGAATAGTGATTAAAGTAGTTTCCTCTTTCAATAACACTGCTGCTTCTGTCAGAATAAAAGTCCCTTTAAGAAAACTTGGGAGAAGTAAGCACAGGCTGTCAAAAAAGTCAAAGCAAAACTCTGGAATGGTCAGCCATAAAACTGTGGTTCTGAGGCTGGTGAAGCAAAGCAGTGACACCACAAAGTACAGTACAAGAAAATATTGAACATTTAAAGGTTAAAATGACAACAGTAACACTTCCCAGTACTGTCCATCCTAAATAGCACTATACTGGAGGCAGGACACTCTTGTACTAAAATGAAAAAGCAAAGAGAAAGCCATCTTGAAACTGTATCAGCATATATTATTTTACTCAATAAACTTCATACAATTTAATTTTTTAACTTACAAAGTGAACTGTTTCAAGGACTCTTTCAGCCAGAACTGGGCCAACAGGACACAATACAAAGGTTCATAGGTTTTTGATGTCATGCTTACAACCTACTGTCCTTCAAGAAGCTTAATTACCACCATTCTAGTTTGGAATTTCCTGCTACCAATATTAATAATGTTTTTGAATTTCTACAGCTATGTACATAAAGGATCAATACAGAAAGAAACTTAAAAAAACATACTTTTCATCTTCTGTTGAAGTTCTACACAACACAAACCTCTGCAGCATGATAAGCAGATAAGACTAATTTTTATTTTGTTTACCCCTAAAATGCAACATCTGGACCATTACCTTGTCATGGTAAATGGGCCTGTGTACCTCAGTAATGCTACGAGTTAAACTATGTAGGGCAACTTAAAATGGCAGGCCATGGCAGAGAGATCAGAGCAAATACAGACCACTGGAGAGGGAAATGGCAATCCACTGCAGTATTACTGGCAGGAAAAGACACTACGGACAAAAGCAACCAAAGACGCGACATGTCAAATAGACATTGAGAAATTACACTCTCGACTCTGAAGGTGTCCAGCATACTAACGGGGGAAAACAGAGAACAAATATCAGTAGTACTACAGGATAGGATGCAGATGAACTAAACCCAAAAGAATGGCCACTGGCTGAGGTGATCAAAGATGAAAGTAAAGTACAATGCTACAAAGAACTATGAACAGTGAAAGTGAGCTTAAGAAGCATGAAACACTGAGTTCTATATGGATACAGAATAAAATAAAAAGAATAAAAACACTGACATTTTTGGGAAGTAGCATTTCTGCTTCACAGTAAAAGGTCCTCTGGTTCGATTCTTGGCTGTGATGCCTTATGTGCAAAGTCTGCATGTCCTCCCTATGTTCGTGTGGGTTTTCTCTGGGAGCTCCAGTTTCCTCCCACTTTCCTAAGACTGCAGAAGATGGACTGTCTTCACTAAATTGGTCATTCCTGTCAATGTGTGCTAGTGTGTGGTGTATGGGAAGAAGAATCACAGAAGAACTAGTCATCTGGCAGAGTGCATGTTGGCTCTAGATGATGATCACTATTGATGCAACACCCTAACCCCATGTGCAAAAAGGGGGAAAGCAGGTTATAGATAGATGGATGGATGGATGAATTAACTTAACCGGACTGGAATGAGTCGATTTTACATCAGATGATTATGAGGTCTTCTACTGTGGAGAAAAAGAGAAGAATCTTACAGAAGGAACTGTGGACAAGAAACTTTTTTTTTTTTTTTTTTTTTTTAACAAGAAACATCTTTACTGAATTATCATTTATGACATAGACAATCATACATTTACATAAACAAAAACAAACCATAATAAAATATTTTCAGTTGCAAACATTATACTTCACGTATAATCTTGTATATGGTCATTGTCAATCAAACATTACATAGCTCATTCATTTCCCATCTTCCCTTAAACCTCATCCCTCTTCCAGTTATTATTTGGCATGTATTGCTCCCACTCTTACCATTTTTTCTACATATTTTGCTCCTACACTTTTCTAAAGATCCCACTTTCAGTTTTTTTTTTACCTCAGTTAATATGTTCACTACTACTAATTCTGTTGGTTTAGACTCTGATTTCCATTTTCTAGTAAATTTTTTTTGGCAGAAACCACAATTAAACTCAGAAAGGCTTTAAGTCTAAGCAATTCCAGTTCTGTATCACAGCTCAAAAAATATTCTTTAGTTACACCAATTTGCTCAACCAGTATTTCAGACAGAGTAGTCTGCAGGGATTTTTTAAAGTCTGCCAGCTCATTACACTCTCAAAAAATATGTTCCCAATTACTTCTTTCTTCCCCATCACACACCCAACATTTGCAATCTACTCGAGGAAAAAATCTTTGGAATTCTACTTAGGTATAAAAATGCCTATGTAAACATTTCCAAGCAAAGATCCTAAATCTTCTAGACTCTGTTGCATATTTGGTTTCCACATATATCCTCTCATTGTTTAATTGCTTATCCAATCTCTCTGCCCAACCCTTTCTAACCTCCTCTGACTGATTTTTATAGTTATCATGCAATATTTTATATGCCTTACTAATCTTCCATCTCTTAACAGTAGCTTCCATTTTAGGCTCTACTAAAAACGGTACCAGTGCTGGTCTTTCACTTAGTATCTCCCTATTCCTTTCTCTTTGCCAATGGATTAAAAGGGATTCTATTTTGGCACCAAGGATACACGGCAAGGGACTAGACAAAAGATAATATAAAAACTGAGAAACTGGAAGCTCTGTTTTATGGATATGGACAGCAAGATACAAACAGTAAAATGTTTATAGTCCCTTTAATTTTATACACAGGTCAGGTATATTTTTATCAACAAGATGAGAAGCAGTGGATAGCAATTAAGAGTTGATGGATTTTTGTAAAGAAATGTGGTCTTCTTGGGTGCTGCAGGCTGGAAATCAGGAGAAGTAGCAGTAGATGCAAAAGCATCCAGGAAGCCCTTCAAGAATAAAGGGACAGGAGAAGGCGTAGGAGCCCCTATCACCAGCAAATTACAGTATCTTTTTTGTACATGAGATACCAGTTTGGACTGCCAATCAAAATGCTGCATCATTTTAGTTTCCCTAAAGGAGATTTCCTCAATGGGACAGTCAGGGCACAAGGTGTCCATCATCAAAAGCAAGCTAACCAGGAAAATGGATTTGCAATGAATATGCTAAGAAATCCTCATTGGAATCAGATTCCTCCTCCTCAGGTGAAGACTCATGTCATCTTGTCTGAGGTGGAAGACGGACTAAAGGAGAAGATTGGAATAAAGGGGGTTTCAAAGCAAGACGGCCTTATCCAAGCCCTGTGACAGCTCTATTACTTTTTTCAAGACATCTGAACAGAAGAAACATTTTTAGTCTTCTGATTCTTTTTCTTAGAGGTGGCATCTGCCCTCACAAAGGATAGCAGCTGGGAATTCTGGCAAACCTCAATTAAAGTTCCAGGTGCATCTTCCTTCATGGGGAGTTCAGAAATGAACACCTTAAGTCCCCTCCCTGTAAACCATATTGGTATGAGAAGTCTCATCAGATATGCGAGAATCAGACATCATACCGTCAGGAACACAGTAGTATGTGCCTAAAGAGGAGACTGACATACAGTGGAGTCCTACAGCATCTCAACGGGTGCGTTCAAATCAGACTGGGCAGCAGGTTGTTCAGTTCTAGCCCTCTTGAACTTCTTTTCTGGTATAAGTAGGACATCTGAGGCTGAGTGTTTGGCCATCTTTGTTTGAGTGAAGCACTTCAAACATTCAATTTCGAAATAAGTGCTTAACAAAAAGAAAGTCTGGTATCAATGGTTTTAGGAATAAACAATTGACAGACATAACAGAGTTGAAGTCCTTATAAGGTATTAGCCTACCATAGTCACACTTCCCTCTCATAGCTGACATTAACAGATTTTCAAATGAAAAATACAAGAAAAAGAAGGTTCCACAATGGGCCACTTATATGAGTTAAGTGTAGGCAATGGTAGCAGCCACCAACACTGACAGCAAACTGATGGGAGCAAAGATCCTGCATTCAGACTGTTGACAAGACAGTCTGAGGATCTTTTGCTCCTGTGTCCATCACCTTAAGTGATATGCCAGAAGAATAAGTATATAGAAGGATTTTGGCTTTGGTACACCGGTCAGATTTAGGCTGTCTCAGTGAGCTCACCCTAAAGTACTGGAATACTGTAACACTGATCAGTAGGACATCTACTGTTATCACAAGTTCTTACACAACTGTACTTTCCCAAGGCTTTTCCAAAAATGATTCAGTTTGACATTTATGTTGTTGTGACATGGATACTATTTATACACTATAAGCTGGTCACTGACCAACTTGTGTGAGCTACTAAAAACTGGACTTGCCTATTCTTCTACAAAGGCACACTTGTATGCCATTTGGCCTGCATACCACTTAATGAGGAGGGCTCTTCTACCCCCTGGATTCCAACTTCATTTTGGAAAGACTTACTTTGCCACATTGTAGGTTTGCCAGGTAAACATTTACTGCATTTTGGATAACAAAAGGCAATGAACTCAGAAAACCACTTGGATAAGGAGATCATGGGTACTTTGTGACCCAATCTACTGGGAACACAACAGATAAAAAGTTTGTCATCTTTTTCTGATATTTTAAATCTTGTCAAAATAAAAAAATATATAACTGACAATCTACACACAAAAATGTATTTAAGTATTGCCAACTATAAGAATACAGATGAAAAACATATGCAAGTTAACTGATGGTTTGGCAAAATAACAGAATGATCCACAATGACACTACCTTTGTTGAAAATGAGATGAGAAGATTTAAATGAAATTGTCTAGTACTTTCCCTGATGAAAATTAGATGCTGATACCCAAATGTTATTTGATGGAACAGCAACTCAGTCCCATAGCAAAGAGAGGAAATGGGAGAAAAGCAAAAAAGGAGACCTTGTAGGCCACTCCTGGACATCATCATCTCAGGACATCTCTTCCTATGGACGGGTTAGGGAGAAAAAGTTGCTACGCTTGGAGTTAGCCAAGGAAGCAAACAGGAAGTAGCAGAACACCGAATTTGCAACAGACTGTAGGCCAACTCATGTGGCATCAACAAACAATGGCAGAGCCTGTCTACAGCAGAACTGGTCTGTCTGTGCTATGTACACTGCTACTAGAAAGTGATGAGACAATACTGTCCATTCCCATAACTACATAGCTTCTCAACACAGGAGTATGAATTGTTCTTCCCTGCTTGTCAATATGCCATATCATTGCAATGTCAACTGAGTGGACAGCATCTACATGGAAGGGGATTCCTAAAAGGCCTGTAATGGAAAGAGCACCCCTCCCATCTCCAGAATATTTACATGCAAACTGCCTTCAATTTATGACAAAATGTTTTGGACTGCCTGCCATAAACAATACTCCATCAAGCCATAGGGTAGATACATCTGTAGTGAATGCCGCACTCGGGATGGGTGGAAAAACGACTGTCCACAGAAAGAATGTACAGCTGAAACCACCATGGGAGATGTTGGTGGCACACTCAAACTCTTACTTGTAGTGTCATGGGGTCTATACACTGAACACAATCTTCATGGTTCACTGCAGGACTCTCATGTGATGCTTTGCAAAGGGCACAATGGCAATTGTTGCTACCATTAAACCCAAGACTTTGAGATAAAGTGCTGCTGTTGCTGTCTGTGCAGAAAGAGTACATACCCAATTCAGCCTTGTGAAGACTACAGCAGTACAAAAATACAGTGTTTTGAGAAAGCACCATCCATGACTCTGTGACGTTCACCAAGCTCCCCAAGAAATGGAACAGCTTCAATAGATTCTCTTTTGCTTGAATCAGTGGCAGCCTAGTTATCTACTTAAGCTATTATTTTGACTCCAAACAGCCTGACACAAGCTTTTGAGATGAGAGTTTGCAAAGTCTGTTTGAGAGGTATGTTCTGGAACTTGATGAACACCCTAGAAGGAGTGGTGAGACTAAAACGAGGAGCTCTGAAGTGGCTCTTAACCTAAAACACATGAACCTACTTGACTTCCTTGGCTATCTTGATTTACAGGCATGCATCCTGGATGTCTAAAGAGCACATCTAGTACCTCTTCTGGTAGGCTAGAAAGGAATAAATGAGCACAGAGGTCTAAGACTGGTCTGAGGTCCACTGCCTTTTTTTTTGTAATTTAAAAGAACCCTGAATAGTACCAAGATCCTTTTCAGGTTGATGGAATATCTTGGATTGTTCCTTTTTATAACAAGCTATAGATATTTTTATTGGACAATGGTTCTGACAGTGTGGGACATGTGGAATGGGGATGGACACTGGCAAGAAGGGTAAGGTGTAACCAATGCATATAAAATTTTCTTATCCACTTGGCTTACATGATGGCCTACTACAAGAAAGTGGTGGGATACACAACCTCTGACTGCTCAAAGAGCTCAGGGATTCTCCTGCGGACTCCAAAAAGAGCTGTGAAACCCGATTTTAACAACCACTTCAGTGTGGCATACATTCTGGAAGACACTAAAGCAGCACTGGCCTCTATTAGCATGCTGCCTAAAATCATCTGCTTTCTCTCCACTCGGGACTTCCCTTTCAACCCCCAGGTCCCTTCTCAGGAACTTTTTCTGGATGCCTTGGACAGGGGGTGGGGAGCTTCCTTCAGTTCCCTCAAGGTCCAGGGTCTCTGGCCTCCCCACTAGATAATTAAATCAAAAGGTGCTTCGACAAAGTATTAGTTTAAGGGTGTGCACACTTATGCAACCAGCTTATTCTATGTTTTTTACTTTTTTATATTTTTTCCCCTAACAGATTTGTTTGTTTTTCAACTGAATTGTACAGGTTATAGGTCACATTAAAGGTGGGGAAATTTTTGAAACGACTTGTTGTGGTCTCATTTTTTTATAGCACAAAAACCTGGCATTTTAACAAGGGTGTGTACACTTTTTAGATCCATTGTATGTCAGCCTGGGAGAAGATGGCAGACAGTCCAAAATGTTATGCCAGGGATGGGCTGCACCTTTCCCCCCGCAAGACTTTCATAGATTGGCTAAATACTGTTCCACCCCCATAGTGCCATTTTTAGGCAATGCCACTCTTATAAAGCTTCCAACATAACACAATAGAATTTGGATAACAAAGGTACTGCTGCTCAGTACTAGCAGCCTTAACAAAAAAACTCCTCTCCCTAAAATAATGCCTTTTCTGGGGGGAGGGATTGATATATGCACTGTCCTAGAGATCGGTTTCAGACCATTGACATCAGTCCATCAGTGTATGATTTCAATGCCCACCACATGTTCAGGGCTGCTCCATTTGATAAAGGCATTAAAGGTGGCACTGTCTACATATTCATAAAAAATATTTCACCTCCAGACTTTTTAGACAAGATAACAAGTTGGAACTTTACCACATCCAACTTACTATTCAGGAAAACCCATATCATATCATAGCTAACTTATAGGTCCTCCTCTATGTCCCCTTCAGCACATGCTTCCTACCTAGCAAGTATGGATTTCATATGCATTAAGCCAAGATTAGAAATGGTTTGGGAACTGTGATGAGATCCTTCAGAAGACAGTGAGGGATGTCATCAAAATTACTGACAAGACTCAAAGCAATCAGACTCTAGTATAACAACAGAGCAGTGTTCATAACCTCATCTTATGCCCCACAACAGGACTACAATAGCGAGAAAGTACAGTTGTGTACACTTACCATAAATGTAGATGTCCGAGTGTATTCACTGTTGCAGTCATCACATTTGGGTTATCTGCCTGCAGGTAGCCCTCAGCCGGCCTGAATACCAGAGTCATGGATTCCTGCGTTGGATGTTGTCTCTTCTTCCATGACGTCAGGTCGTCAGGGGTATAAAACATGCAGCCAACGCCATTACATCAGTTTTTCTTGCCCCAGATGTCAGGTGCCCCCACAATGGGAAGCAATTATATGTTATGGTATCCCTCCATCAAAAAGCAAATACACCAGAAAGCTTAAATACACCAAAGAAGAAGGAAAGGTAAAGCCAAGAGAAGTCAAGGGGCTGGAGGAAGGGTAACCAGGACTGCAACAGTGAATACACTTGAACATCTACATTTATGGCAAGTGTACACAATTGTACTATGTTCTTCATGTTTCACTGTTGCAGTCATCACATTTGGGTTGATTCCCAAAGCTAAGGAAGGGAGGAAGAAGTTAGAGAGCACTAGGGCCAGCTATTAACACCTGCAAGACAGCAGTGGCAAAACCAGCTCTGGATTTAGAAAAAATAGGCATGTGGTAATGCTTGGTGAAGGTATGTACAGAGCTCCAGGTAGCTGTTTCTAGGATGGCCCTGGTAGGGACACCTCTGAGAAAGGCTGCAGAGGTAGATGCAACCCTGGTGGAATGTGATCTTATCGGGTTCCTATCAGCTAACCGAATACGCAGGTTAGCAAATGTGACTTGGTCGAGCTGTAAACGCCGAAACGGCAAAATATCGAAGCGGCATGTAAGCGAATTCTTTCCCTGGGAAATAATTCACTTGGCCGCTTTGGTAGTTTGCCGTTTTCGGCACTGTAGTGCGGTCTAGGAGTTGGTATATTTTAAGTAGGGGGGGTGTGGGGGCACAGCCCCCCACTTAATATCATGTATTAAAGTGTTTTCTGTTTTCTTTCTTTTTTTTTTTGGTTGGAACAGCGTTTTTTCCCTTGGAAAAATATCGCTGTTCTGACAGTTCGGTTTTGCAAACTTTCACTTACATGGGGTCGATTAATCACCATTCACTAACCTAAGCATTCGGTGATCTAATATAGACCCATCTTATCCCCTGTGGGCTAGGTTTTCCATGGTGGTTATAGGAGAAATGAATGCAATGGGCTATCCATTTAGAAATGGTTTGCTTTGAAATGGCCTTCCCCTCTGCCCCTGCAGCAAAGCCAACTAGCAGCCATTCAGATTTTCTGAGCGGCTTAGTCCTGTCCAAATAAAATCCAAGTTGTCTGTGCACGTCCAAAAAGAGTGCAGTATTCGGTCACCTTTGTTTTGTGGATTCGAAAAAAAGGTAGGCAAAAGAATGGACTGATTAAGGTCCACACTAGACATCACCTTGGGCATAAAGGAAGGATTGGTCCTGAGGGAAACCCTGAATGCATGGAAGATAATGAAGGGCTCCACTGCCTTGAGGGCCTGTAATTCAGACACTCTTCTTGCTTAAGTGATGGCTAGAAGGAAGGCCTTTTTCCAAGAAAGGAATTTCAACTCTGCAGTTGCAGCCGGTACAAAAGGAGGGAGAGTGAGCTTATCCAATACAAAGTTAAGGTCCCAGGCTGGAGTAGGGGCTCGTCTGTGGGGTCTTAAATTTTTGGCCCCTCTGAGGAATTGCTTTAGCAGGGGGTGAGAGAAGAGGGGTGGTTCAGTATTATAATGTGCTGAAATGGCAGAGGCATGAACTTTAATTGACGAGAAGGATAGGCCCTTGTGGAGCATTTCTATTAAGTACTGAAGTATATGAGGTAAGCTGGGCACCGTTGTGCCCATCCCCTGAGTCCGGCTCCAGGAACAGTATCTTTTCCACTTTTCAGCATAGGATTTTCTAGTACTAGGTCTCCTTGCCTCCAGAATGATATCTAGCACCTGCTTACTGAGGGATGCTATTGGAGAGCTCAAGGAATTAGCCAGGGTTTGAAGCTGAGGGTGCAGAATCTGGCCCGCCTGCTGAGGCAGCAGGGAAGGGGTCAGAGGCAGTTGCCATGGTTCCAACAGTGTCATACTGTGCAAGAGGGGGTACCAGTGTTGGCGTGGCCAGTCTGGTGCAATCAGTATTGTCCTTGGCTTGTCCTGTTTGATCTTTAGCAGAACCTTCGATAGGAGAGGCAGAGGGGGAAAGGTATAAACTGAGAGGCTTTCCCAGGTAAAGGACAGGGCATCCACTTTCCAAGCTTGACTGTGGGAAGTCCTTGTGCAGAATTTGTCCAATTGGTAGTTCTGAGGGGAGGCAAACAGGTCTATCTCCGGAGTCCCCCATTTGTCCCTCAAGAGGTTGAATATGTTTGGTTCTAGTTTCCATTCGTGTGGGTCCATGAGATTTCTGCTTAGGTCGTCTGCCAGAGAATTTAGCTTGCCTGGCAGGAATTGAGCCTGTAGGTGCACTTGGTAGCTCAAAGATGTGTTCCATAGAGCCATGGCTAGTCTGCAGAGAGGGTACGAGTGGGTTCCCCCCTGCATGTTTGGTGGGGGGGGGGGTTGTCTGCCTTTACCAATAACTGTCCTGGAAGAATGTGGTCTTTAAAGGCTGTAATGGGAATTCTGTACAGCTAACATTTCTTTTTGGTTGATATGCAGGTGCATCTGTCTCTGGTTCCATTTGTCCTGAATGCACTGCCCTGCAAAGTGAGCTCCCCAATGCATAGTCTGATGCATCTGTTGTTAGGGTTTGGGCGGCAGGGGGTAGAGTGAAAGGGAGCCCCTTGTTGTGGTAGCAGGCCTCTGCCCACCAAAGGAGCTCTGTCTTTATACAAGGTATGACAGGAATCATTGATTCCAGGTCCTGAGAATGTTGACACCATAGGCTTTTTAGATACCATTGTAGTTTCCTCATATGCAGTCTTGCATATGGAATTAGTAGAATGCAAGAGGCCATGAACCCCAGGGCGAATTTTCCTTGCAGATTGCTGGGTCTTTGAGGCCAGTAGTTTGAAGTAGGTTGTCAAATAAACTTGTTTCTCTGGAGTGAGGAAAGATATCTGGGAAGTTGTGTTCAAGCTTGTTCCCAGGAATACAATCTGTTGGCAGGGTACTAGGTGAGATTTCTTTTTGTTTACGGTGTACTCCAGTGAGGTTAGAAGTTTCTTTACGAATGCCAGATGTTTTAAAAGCAAGTCCTAGCTTTCTGCCTGAATCAGACAATCATCCAAGTATGGGTATATCCGAACATTTCTCTGCCTGCAAAATACAATGGCTGTAGCTAGACACTTTGTGAATATGCTGGGCGCAGTAGATAAGCCAAAGGGAAGTGCAAAGAACTGATAGTGCGTGGAGCCTGCCCTGAAGTGTAGGTATTTTCTGCAAGATTCCCTTATTGGAATATGCAGGTAAGCTTCTTTTAAGTCTAAGGTTGCCAACCAGGCATCTTTGCCTAGCATATGAAGCAGCTGTTGAAGTGTTAGCATTATGAATTTTGGAATGAACAAAAAGGTGTTTAATATAGAGAGGTCCAAGACAGGACACCAGGAGCTGTCTTTTCTGGGTATCAGGAAAAGTCTTGAATAAAAACCTTGTCCCCTTTCTTCTGCTGGGACAGGCTGAGTAGCCCTAATACTTAGAAGAGAGAGAACCTGCTGTTGGGCCTCTGCCCACTGATTTGGGGGTAGGTCTGGCCAACCTTTTGGGGTGGGTAGGGTGTGGAAGCAGAATCTGTATCCTTGGGAAACTATATTCAAAATCCATTTGTCCTGGGTAATGAGTTCCCAGTTCTTTGCATGCAGGGTGACCTTTCCTCCTAAGGAAGCAGGCAGTTGAGCAGGGCTTGGAAGAGTTAAGGTTAAGGCATTGCGCCATTTTTCCATATGGGGGTGCCTTACTACTCCCTGCTTTGGAAGTGGGAGCCCCCCACTGCTTAGGCCTATGCGTAGCCTGAGACTGTAACCTAGGTGGTCTGCTGTTCCTGGGTTTGGAATGAGAAGGCCTGGAAGAGACTGGAAAGGACCAATTCTTTGAAGGCCAATGCCTACTAAATCTGGGAGGCTGTACTTGCAGGAATTCTTTAACAGTTTGCATAGATTTAGCTTTTTCCTCCACCTTTTGAGGACTTCTTCTGCTTTGTTGCCAAACAGGCGGTCTTGATTTAAGGGAGCATCCAGTAATTTAGCTTTAACATGATCTGGCAAGTTTTGCTCCTTAAGCCAAGCATGCCTTCTAAGTACAGACCCAGTGACAGCAGCACTGCAAGATGCATCTAAAGAGTCAAAACCACATTGCAAAATGTGTTTACCAACTTGTTCTGCAGAATGTATTAAATCCTGTAATTCTTTGTGTTCAGCACAGTCAGGAATCAACATAATTTTCTGTTTAAGTAGTCCCATAATATGCTGCTGGTACTTTAACACATGAAACTGGCAATTTAAAGACCTAATGGCCAAAGTAGCAGACACGTATACCTTCTTACCCAATCTGTCCAAGGCTCTAGAATCTCTATCATAAGGGGTAGGATTTTTGGCAGCATTAGCCTTAATGCCCTTTGGTCGTTGTGAAATGGTCTCTGGATCCGCAGTAGGATTCTTAAAGAGAAACTTGTGAGAGTCAGGTACTCTGTAATATCGGTTAGGTTTACTGGGAGCTGGAGATAAGGTGTCTGGAGAAAGGCTAGATTCCAGGAAAGCATCATCTACAATGTCCAGAACAGGAGGGAGAGCTAAAGGCCTGTGTTGAGGAAGGAGTAAGAATTCCCTAAGCCTTTTTTTTTTTTTGGAGTCAGAGTAATCCTGGCTTTCCCAGTGGAAATGCTCCCTAAGAGTATGCAAGGTTTCACCAAAAGAAAAATCTTCTGGGAGGGGAAGCAGAGGGAAAGGAATCCTCTGCATCAGAAACCTCATAGGTAGATAAGGGCAAATCCTGGTAATCAAAAGAAACAGAAATATCAGATTCCTGATCAGAAGAATAAGAAGGAAAATCAGTTCTACGTCTCTTAGAGGGGGACGGCTGGCTTCCTCTAATTAAGGTAATAAGGTCTTCAACCATTCTAAGCATTTGTTTTTTTAGGTGCATGGGCCTGACCTTGCGGTTTGGACGTCGGTTTTCTAGGCGTGCTGCAAATTTTAGGCCGGGATGAAGAAAATGGCGTCAGTTTAACATGCAAATCTGTAGGCCTGAATACTCCCTCAGAAGCCGGTGCCTGCACATTGGCTCCAGACCCATCCAAGGTAGAGACATCTGCAGGTTCCATAGTCGAAGAAGCATCTTGCGGCATATCAGACTCCAAATGGGTCTCAGTAGAGACCTGCGAATCTGAAGTAGCGGGTATCAGGGGCTGCAAAAGCACTTCACTGAGTACCGGCGGACTGGCGACTAGCTTAACGGAAGTGTCATCGGCAGTTTTGGACCTATGCGGTCTGTCTTTATCCTTACATTTTTTCGGAATATCGGTAGTTGGATGGCTTACAGAAGCCATTTCTGGATAGTTATACCGAGTACCAAAATAATTTGCTGCAAATATAGCCCAATGACAAATAGTTTGGGGGTTGAACAAGACACAAAACCGACAGCGAGGGACGTCGTAGTCTGGGCCCAAGCAAGGAATGCAGTATGAATCAAAATCTTTATGAGGTATTTGCTTTCCACAGGTAATACAACTGATAACTTTTACTGACATTGGTTAAGAGCAAGAAAAAGGATCCCCAATGGGGTACTTAGCTTTTTGAAGACTTCGGTTCTGAAACTCGAAAATGAAAATTTCAGGAGTCGGCCAAGTGGCACTTGCGAACTGCTTCTGCTTCGGGCACCGCACGGCAAGAAAGACTGATGTAATGGTTTCGGCTGCATGTTTTATACCCCTGATGACCTGACGCCATGGAAGAAGAGACAGCATCCGATGCAGGAATCCAAGACTCTGGTATTCAGACCAGCTGAGGGCTACCTGCAGGCAGATAACCCAAATGTGATGACTGCAACAGTGAAACACAAAGAACATCAAGAATGCATAAAGACAGCAGATGCAATACCTACTAGATAAAGCAGGACAACATGAGTTGGGGTTGATAATGAGTGACATGAATGCACATATCGGGACAGACAGAACAGGATATGAACACTGCCTGGATTCACATGGGTGGGACAATAGGAATAAAGAAAGAGACACCATTCTGGACTTCCATCTGGCAAATGGCTTGATGGTGGCCAATACATGATTCAGCAAAGTCAGAAGATCATCTTCAAAAGTGGGCAACATGGAAATCGGGTAGACTTCCTCATAGTAAGGAAAGGGCAATGGGGTAGCATTAGTGATTGCAAAGTCATCCTCAGTGAAACAGTCGGCCCAAAGCATAAGATACTGGTTGCCACAATCAGCTACAAGCAAGGATCAGAGAAACCTCTAAGATCAAATGAGACAAGGCTGATGAACTGGAAGTTGACTTGGGGAAAGTACAACAGTTTAAGGAATTACTCAAGGATCTTGCACCTCAGAAAGAAGAGGAAATAAGAGGAGTTGAAGAAGAAGAATTGTAGCACCTCAAAACAGCATGTGTGAGGACTATAGAACAGATATGCAGCTGAACAGTTATGGAAGTAAGGTACATAAAGAAAACTGGTGGTGAAATACAGAAGTCCATGAAGTCATCAAAAGAAAGAACACGTGCAGGAAAAAGTGGGAGACAGAAAAGACAGACCACACTAAAAAGGAATACTGGTTGGCTAACAAATAGGCCAAGAAAACAGCTGCAACAGCAAAGAACAAGGAATCAGACTCACTCTACCAGCTTCTGGAAAGTAACTCAGTTGATGGCACAAAGAAACAGGTTGCAAGGAAAAGACAGAAAGATATAGAAGACTGTCAGACACTCTTCATAGTGGATGTCAACAACAACCTGTTCACCAGTCCACAAGACATCAAAGGAACATGTAAGCAGTACTTCCAGCAACCTCTGAATGAACAAAGCCTCACAGAAGCTGTACTGCCTCAGACAAAGCTTACAGTGAAAGAGGAGGATGAGCCCACTCTAGAATAAGTAGGAACACCACTAAGGAAAATGAAGTCAGGGAAAACAGCAGGCTCATATGAGGTCACAACAGAAGTGTGGGTACTCACAGCAGTATAGAGAGAAAGGTGGAGAATGAGCATACTAGTGCCCGTCTACAAGATCAAAGTGGACATTCATAATTGTGGGTGGCACAGAAGTATAAAACTCCTGCCACACTGCACAAAAGTTCTGGAGAGGGTGACAGATAAATGAATACTCAGAATAGTAGAAAGTAAAATGGGAGATGAGCAATTTGGATTCAGATCAGGATGCAGCACAACTTACTTACCCAATGTTTGCAGTGAGATAGACAGTTGAGATTAAGCTAGAGGTGAGGAGAGGGTCTGCCAAGGTGACAAGGTTCCAGGAAAGGAGATATGGGCAGTACTGCAGTGGTTTGAACTCCTAGAAACACTGGCAGAATTAGTGCAAGCTGATTTACTGGCTCTGAATTCATTATCTAGCAAGCTGTTCCACAAAGTAATGTATTTTTACAATATAACAAGCTCTAATCTCTGTTTTTACATCAAGAGGCAGAGGATTTTCCATCTGGTGGCAGTGGGTGGTAGCTTGGCCTCTACAGGCTGGGGAAACATACTAGAGATTCCTGCATGTAATTGTTTTATTGGCTGGAGGGCTTTTAATCAGCTTACCTTGTTTTTAATGTCTTTATACATCTGAGTGACTCTTGGCTCACTTCCACAAAGCAAAGTACTTTTACTGAATAAAGCTGTTTACAGTACATTGCTGTTATCCTAAATAAGTCTGTTTGTGGTAGCATTTCACTCCGGACACTCTCACTGTGCTATTACATTAGGAGGACTGGGATTATTCATCTAGTGGCATAATTTACCTGGTCTGGTCTAAGTTGGGAAGCACACAAAAGGGCTCAAAGTGTAGTTGTTTTATTGGCCAGTTTTCGGTAATTTCAGTGCTGGTATAAATTCGGTACATTTGGATGGAGATGCTTGCTGTGCCAGTGTCCTGTAAAATATAAACATCTGGAAACATTGCTTATTTTTATTATACAGTGAACATTTACTGTGCTATTTATTGTTACTGTGTACTTCTTTAAAGTTCAGGACTACATTTTCAAACTGCTGTAAGGGCTGCTGGGGCAGTGAAATACATTGTTATCTACTGTTTCTAAGTATTCGGCATCTGTTTGAGGCTCCTTAACATTTGGGCTCCAAACCACTCATTTTACATTAAGAGGGTCAAAGTCTACACTCCTGTGGCAGGAGAGGGCTGAGTTCACCTATCTGAGAAGGGGATTGCTGGTAGAAAGCTCATTGTGTGCCTACCTGATTGGCTTTAGGGAACAGTTTGTGTAAACTTGCTTTTTTATGCTCATATACAAGCCTCTTGTTTGCGAGAAGCTGCTCTTCATGTAGCGACAGTTATTGGTGCCTTGTATACACACAATCACCAGACCTTGAAATTTCCCTATAAAACCACCTTGGGACTTTATCTCAATACCACATTACTCATGGGGCAATTACTCACATTACTCAAACTAGAGTGGAGAGCACCATTTACATATTTAGGTAGGACTACTTAGGTCGACCCTATCTTAGTAAAGCACCCAAGACTATTTCTCCTCAGACATCTGATTTGGGCACTGGGCAGCATCGTTGTTTAGGTTAGCTGCAGACTACTCCAAGAAAACACCCTTCCCTCATCCAGTTACAAACACCCTCCACTCCTATCCCTTGCAAGTACACATTAGGACCTGCAACCATGGATTGGCACTTTCCTACAATCTCTGCATCCAGCGTGGTGGACATAGGCATCCTGAGGCAATGTAACAATTGCCTTATACACACTGAGAACCACTTAATTCTTGAACGGACAAACACAGTATGAGACAGATGTAATTGCATATTATCACTGGAGGCTAGACTTTCATATACAGGCATAAAAAGCAACTAACGGGCAGTCAGCAACTGGCACACATCACTCACCACACCCACAAAGGACCACATACAGACCCACATATGAGGAGGTGCTCACATGTAACTTACCCAAACCTCAAAGGCCTCTCAGGAGCAATTCTCAGAAACGCTGCATGCACACAAACAAGACAATTCCTATCACAACACAAAGCCACATCTCATTGCATCTCGACTACCAAGACCATAAAGCTAAACACTCCACAACCCAATATCCTGGTCATAACAACTCCACTGGGAGGCACACTGATGTCCCTCTAACCAGGATGGATAAGGGGAAGGTTAGAGGTAGTTGCCCGTCAGGGGCCAGGATTTACCAGACCATGCAAGCACTGAAGTGATTTACCGCCAAGTATCAGTATGACTGAGTCATAGTCCATGTGGGCATTAATGACCTGAAATGTACCTCCTTGGACTATATGAACAGAAACATGATTGAGTTCTCAGAATATGTGTCACAGGCAGGTATGAGCCTAGCTCTGAGCAGCATTCTACCATTTCCAAGGATGATGCCACAATACCAGCAAAAAAAGGAGTGACTAACAATTTGCTTAGATACTGGTGTCACTCCAAAATGGTCCAATATTTGTTAGCCTGGGAGGACACAGCTGACAGACTATGCTACTTTTGTCAGGGATGGTCTTTGCCTGTCACCTCTAGGCTTTCAGATATCGGCCAAAACATTATCCACCACACAGTGCCTTTTTTTAGGCAATGCCAAACAGACAAACCTTCCAATATAACAAAAGCTACTCCAGACAAGCTAAAGCTGCTTAGTGCTCACTGCTAGGAGTCTCAACCCAGAAACTGCACTCCCTGAAAGTTCTCCTCACCCTGTTGAATGCTGAAGTCTGTGCAGTTACTGACACATGGTTCAATGCCATGGAAAGTACTCCAGCAGTGCATGGGCTACAACGGCTTTCATACGTTCTGACCACCCAATGAACATGAAAGAGGAAAAGACAGAGGTATATCTATCTACATAAAGGATAAGTGCACCTCAAGGCTGGTCAAACAATATGACATATTTAAGCTACTTCATGTCCAATTAACAATGGAAAATCCATTACCATATTCTTGCTAGGTACAGGTCACCCACCATGAACCAAGAAACTCATACATCATACCTGAAGTTACTAGAATCACTCACTATCCAGCCCAATACCAAACTCATGGGTGATTTTTAACTACCCCCTCCATTAACTAGGAGGCATACACAACCACTAACAGGCAGGCCCAAAGACTTACTGACTTTGTAAATTCAAATGTCCTGGAGCAGCCAAACTGTACGCCCACTAAGGGAACAAATATTCTAAATCTGGTGCTCACAAATAAGGGAGAGTGCTGTAGTTCCCCCCCCCCCCAGCAATGTGATGTCCTCAATGGTAAGATCAGAGCACAAAGCGGTCTCCTTTGAAATAAAGGCAAAACTAGTCCCCCACCCAACCTAACCCCAAAAACTTTAAGCACTTCTCTAAGGTATTTACCCCCTATTAAGAGGTGGCAAATCTAGTTTCCAAACTCCCACAAATCCAGAAAACACAGAAACCTATGCAAAGGTGTACACAAAAGCCCCGTATAACCATATAAACAACTGCATAGAAACAGCAGTGCCAGATCAAAATAAACCCAAGTCACCCTTTTGGAACCCTAGTACTAACAGGTTATACAACAAAAAAAAGAAAATCATGTTGGGAATTAAGAGGGAATGTGCTCATCAGAGCAAAAAGTCCCTCATTAGTCTAAACAAGTGAATCAGGGAACTAGTCAAGTCTCTGAAAGTAGACTGATGTAAAACTACCCTCCAAAGCTAATGACAACTATAAGACATTTTTCAGTTATACCCACAGTCTTAAGGGCAACAACCAACAATATGCATAATTAGTTGTAGATGGATAGATTCAGCCGGAAGACATAGCAAATCTGCTGCCTGACAAATTCAGCTTAAATTTCACCTCCCCATCACCTCTCAGTTTTACCCAAATAAATACCCTCCACCACTCTACTGCCAATTATCACCAAAGAACAATTTGCCACTGTGCTCTCTAAAGCTAAAAACACAGTTTCAATGAGGCCTGATGATATACCAGGCTGCCTTTTAAACAGCTTAAATCAGGACTTACCAGGCCCATCAGGATCTCTATTTAAACAAAGTCTTCAGACTGGCTTTGTCCCGACAGAGTGGAGGACAGCAACAGTTATCCCTCTGCATAAATGGGGACCATCTAATGACCTGGGAAATTGCAGACCCATAAGTCTGACTAGTCTTAAATGCAAGGCCATGGACAGAATAATTACGTACCTGGTAAATGGTGACACAAGAAACCTCCAGTCACTGGACCCAACCCAATCTGGCTTTGTTGAGGGCAAGTCATGCCTACTGAATCTGGTGTATTTCTTTGAGAAAGTCACTCAGGCCATGGATGATGATAAAACAGTACATACCGCCTACCTCAACCTGGCCAAGGCATTTGGCACATTTCCACACTCAGGTGTTATATATAAATTCATAAAACTGGGCATAAATCCCTACATCACCAGATGGATAGCCAATTGGCTCATGGACAGGACATGTGGTTAAAGTGGGTAAAACTAGATTCAGCAAGAGGCCAGTTACTATTGGCATAAGGCTCAGTGCTGGGACCACTCCTGTTCAGAACATACTTCTCTGAATTCAAGGTTAATGTGGAAGGCTTCTGGATGACAACGTTTGGCAATGACTGTAAGCTGGGGGCAATCACTAAATCCCTAATAATGTAGATGTCCTTCATAAGGGTCTAGATCAGACAAATGACTGATGTCAGAACCATGACCTACAACTAAATGTGAAAAAATGCATTAACATACCATGTGGGAAGTCAAATAACCCTGCAAACTGCAATATCAACAGCACAACCCTAAGAGTAGACTCAGAGCTGAGAGCTCTAGGTACATAGACAGATAGCAGCCTAAACTTTTGCAATGTGTCCACTGTGATGAGATAGTCTTTCTATGTGGCACAACTTATAAGTAAAGGTATGGCATCCATATCCAAGGAAATTATAGTCTCGCTATACTCAGCCCTCATTAGACCAATAATAGAGTACAACACGCCATTTGGCATGTACTTGACTAGCCACTTACAGCAGTAGGAGTGACCTTAGAGGTTCCCAACAAAGAAAATACAGGTGCAAACAACATGTCCTATGCAGATAAACTAAAAGCCTTACCCCTTTACGGTCTCCTACCAACCATTAAGGGATGACCTATGCATAATCTACAAGGTGCTCACAATTCCAGCCCTGATGGAACTGCTACACATCCACAAGTCAAACAACACATGGGTTACCCAATCTAGAGACCTATACTTAGTCAGTGACTCAAAACAAGACATGCTGGAGAGATATAAAAATTGCCCCTTCTTTGAAACAGGCTTCCTATTCAAATTAAGCAAAGCTCTTCCCTGGTACTCTTCAAAAGCAGTTTGTCTCAATGGATGGGGAATTGCAAATTCACACCTGGGTACTGTCCATGTCCCTTATGGATAGAGGCACTCTGTAAGATACGCAAGGCATGGGCACAAATCCATACCATCCTCTTGCCCCTAGGGGGCCATACACTGGGTAAAATCAGGGTATACTGACTAGGCTTGTAAGGGCTCTAAAGCTGTTAGCCTAGTAATCTCCTATGAACAAGGACCCAATGACTCAAGTAAGAACAGTGTTCTGTCTCACAGACAGATTCCTAGGGGGAGTGGATGTACATCACAGTACAGCTCTGGGTCCACTGCTAATACAGTCCATCACCAGTATGAACAGCAAGAGGTCGAAGGGGGCAGATCACATCCCCAAAAGTTGATCCTGTAGTCAGGAATCTGGGAACCTATGCAGACAATGTGGCATTACAGGCAGACTCTGAACAGAACTTCAGCAAAGGACAAGGGAACAGAATGCAAAATTGAAGGCACATGAGATGAAAGGGTACAGATAAGACAATGATAATTAATGGAAGCAAATGAGGGAAATCAGAAGAAACTAAAATGAGATAGAATGAAAAACAGTGGAACAGGTTAACAGCTTCAAGTACCTGGGAAAGGTGGCTGAAGAGAAGGGAAGTCTGAAAGAGGAGGTCAAAGCTATACAACCAAAATGGCTATAACCAAGTGGCACAGAGTGTCAGGGGTAACTGTATGACAGAAGAATTCCAAAGAAGCTGAAAAGTAAGGTGTACAGAAGAGAGGTGTGACCAGTACTGCTGTATGGTAAAGAAATCTGGGCAGTTAAGGCAGAGCAGTTGAGGAAGCTAGTGGTAATGGAGATGAAGTGCCAGAGACAGGTGGTAGGATGCACAATGTGGAACAGACGATGAAATGAGAATGTTACTACATAAGCCAAAGTAGCTCCAACTGCTAAGAAGAGCAAAGAGATCAGATTACAGACATTTGGGCACATATGCAGAGAAGCAGAAGACAGTGTGGTTAAGATTTGGGACAGACAAGAAGCAAGCAAGAGGAAACGAGGGAGTCCAGCAAAGAGACGGATGGATTGTGTGAGAGAAGCCCTGTAACAATTAAGCATGACTGTCATAGAAGGTAATAGAATGTTACTGAATCAAGAGAGATGGCAACAGTTGACAACACCTCATGATGAAAAATGGGGGTTGATAATGATGATGGATTAAACTAAGTACCATTCTCCAGAAAGACTTCAACTTCGCCTTTCATTAACTGCAAAATTTACACATCGTCAAACATGAATGCCCAGAAATTTCTTGACTTCATCAATGCAAACATGCTGGACCAGTTAGTCTCTACATCAATGGGGGGAATATGGGACAGCTTTGCACCCCAGAAATTGCAACTTTCTCCCTGGTCAAACCAATCCATAAATCAGTCACATTCACCTTAAGACTAAAGCTGAAAGCACCTTTCAATACTTTGTTATTCAGAGGTTATGCTAAGTCTAATCTACTAAATCTGAGTGATGACCTGGCTAAATTCAAAAGCCCCTTCCATCTTGAAGAATCTACTTATTAGCAGAATCAACAGACCCAAATTACAGATTAAAAGGCCTAACCAGCCTCATCTGTAAGGCTATGGAAAAAAGAAGTTATGTCTTACCATAACGTTCCATTTGTCTTGTAGAGCTTTATTCATTCATTACTGATGGAACTTCGGTTCCGACTATGGAATGGACACAGCCGTTTCCAAGCTCACGCCAGCCAAAAACTCTCAGTTAAGACCTACCCATAATGCCCCTCTCAGTCTCTTCAGATCGAGTTTTCCCACCCTCATATAATAGAGATAATAAAAGAGACAGTAGGAGGCTCTGCCTGAACAAATACCTTAACCAGGATATCCTAAAGTCCAGGCAGGGGGAAAGAGGGCAGGAAGTAATGAATGAATAAAGATCTACAACACAAATGGAACATTATGGTAAGACATAACTTCTTTATCTGATTATGTAAATCTTTATTCATTCCTTACTGATAGGACTGAGTCCCCAGCTACTTGAGTCCTGGGTGGCCCTAAGGAAGGATATTCCTGAGCACCATAGAACCAAAAGATGCTTGTCCCCTGGAGGCCAAATCCAATTTGTAATGAGTGATAAAGGTATGAGGTCTTGTCCAAGTGGCTGCTGCGCAGGTATCATCCATACAGGCTCTGGAATGAAAAGCCACAGAAGTAGCCATCGATCTAGTGGAATGAGCCTTTACTCTGGACAGTAGAGAAAGCTTATTTTGATAATAGATAAAGGTAATGACGTTTCTAAGCCAGGAGAATAGAGTCAGTTTGGAGACAGGTTTACCCAATCTGGATCCCGCAAAGGCCAAAAACAATTGATCCATTTTTCTGAAAGATTTAGTTCTGTCCAAGTAAAAACGAAGTTGCCTATGAACATCAGGGGTATGCAAAAGATACTCCGCTCTATTTGAATGTTGAGGGAAGAAAACCGGCAGGTCAATAGATTGGTTAACTGAAAATCCAGAAATGACCTTGGACAAGAAGGATGGGTCAGTATGTAGGGACACTCTATCCCTGTGGAAATTCAAGTAAAGTCTCTTGACACACAAAGCCTGCAACTCAGATACTCTTCTTGCTGAGGTAAGGGCTACTAGAAGGAGAGTCTTCCAAGACAAAAATTTTATATCACATGAATTTGAAGGTTCAAAAGGAGGGCTTAACGACTGATGTACCAAAGTCAAGTCCCAAGGCTCTATGGGGGGTTTGACAGGAGGTTCAACATGTAATACTCCTTTCAAAAAGTTTTGCACAGACAGTGTGACATAACAGAAGAATTATCAAATCCATTGTGAAAATTTGCAACAGCTGCTAAATGTACAGTAATTGTAGATACTGAAGCTCCTGCATGTAGAAGAGTAATCAGGTACTGTAGAATCTTCTGAATAGGCATAGAGAAAGGGTCTATGTCCTGATCTCTGGCCCATGTAGAGAACCTAGCCCACTTACTAGAGTATATTTTCCTGGTGGAAGGTTTGTGTGAAGCCAGAAGAATCTCACAGACAGGAGATGAAATATCAGGAAGCCTGGCAATCATCGGAAAGTGGAGAAACCAAGCCGTGAGCTTGAGGCTGTGGAGACTGGTGGGCTGTGGAGACTGGGGTGAATCAGTCCCCGAGGGTGAGATAGCAGACCTTGGTATTGATCCAGGATCCACAGACAGTGAATCAGATGAGGCAATAGGAAAGGAAACCAGACTTGATGGGGCCAATAAGGGGCAATAAGGATCACTTTGCTTCTCAACCTTTGAGCTTTCTGGAGGGGATGAGGGGAAACAGGGGAAAGGCATACAACAGACCCGAAGGCCAATCGTGCATCAGAGCATCCCTCAGTGACTCCACCTGAGGGGGGATCAGGGCAAAGTAGCTTCTGCATTTGTTGTTTAAAGGGGAAGCAAACAGGTCACAGCAAGACCTGCCCCAATGGCAGAAGATCCGATCTGCTATTACAGGGCAGAGGGACCACACGTGAGGCATCAGGATGTTCCTGCTCAGACTGTCCGCAATAAGGTTGGAACTCCGGGGAATGTGCGTTGCTATAAGAAAGCGGTTGGAAGCTATCGCCCAGTGTCAAATTCTCATGGCTTCCCAACACAGGGGGTAAGACCTGGTCCCTCCTTGTTTGCTTATATACCAGACTACTGGCATGTTGTCCGACTGAATTGCAATGGTCCCGGAAGGAAGGGATGTATGGAACGCTTGCAATGCTAAGAGAACTGCCCTCAATTCCAGGACGTTTATGTGCAAATTGGCTTCCATGGGGGAGCAGGTGCCTTCGACTGTCTTTCCCTGAAAATGATCCCCCCCACCCTAGCAGGGAAGCATCCGTGGTCACCGTGGCCTAGGGCTGGGGAAGGCAGAATGGTCGACACCAAAGATTTGATTCTGGCTTCATCCACCAAAACATTTATTTCTTGCAAAGATTTGTAAGACGTACCAAGTGGTCAAGAGGATGGGTTAAGATTGACCATTGTGATGAAAGGAGCCACTGTACTAGTCTCATGTGCAATCTTGCCAGTGGAACTAAGGTAATGGTTGCTGCCAGAGAGCCCATAAGTTGAAGTACAAGGCGTGCTAGTATAAAGGTTTGTAGGAGGAGTACTTCAACCTGGCTTCTTATGTTTGAGAGCCTGAAAGGAGGAAGGGAAGCTTGACAGAATGTTGTGTCGAAGAGCACTCCAATAAATTCGTGTCTTTGTTGGGGACATTTGAGATATTTCCTTGTTGATCGTAATCGCAAAACGAAGAGCAAGGCCTTGAGTGTAAGAGAGGCTGTGGATGAGAAGATTCCTGTTCGTGGTGGTAAGAAGCCAATCGTCTAGATACGGAAACACCTAGAATCCTTGTAGTCGAAGATGAGCTACTACAACTGCCATACATTTGGTGAATAACTCGGGGGCTGTTGAGAGACCGAATGGCAGTACCATGAACTGGTAGTGACTGGCTCCCAGCCCGAAGCGGAGAAATCTCTGAGAACGCTTGTCCATCTTTATGTGGTAATAAGCATCCTGGAGATCTATAGAGCACATCCAGTTGTCCTTCCCTAGAAAGGGTAGGATGGACTGTACCATGACCATCCAGAATTTTTGTAGTTTTATAAATTTTTCAGTAGGCTGAGATCCAGGATTGGTCTCCAGTCCCCTAACTTTTTTGGCACTAAAAAGAACCTCAAGTGACGTCGGGTGAAGTGCGACATCAGCCGAGGCCAGACCCAGACTTTGGAATCCGGCCGACCGAAGGGCTGCCTGAGGCAGGACAACCCATTAGTTAGGACTGCAGATGCATCCTTGAAGGACATCCTCAAGTAGAAGCCGGATGCACTCTGGTCTGGTGGGACTGGCTGGATGACTCTTTTTCTTAGCAGCTTTTCGATTTCCAAGGCTGCTATCTCCCTCTGATTGGGTGGAACATCTGGGGTTTGTTTGACATGTCTGGGAGTAAGATCGAATGGGATATGGTAGCCTCTGGATATTATTCTCTGTACCCATACATCAGTAGTACTAAGTTGCCAGACTGGTAGGTACAGGGAAAAACGACCCCCGACTGCTTCCAGAGGAAAGCAATTGGGCTGCTGCTCAGGAGCACTGGTAGGGTCGGTCAGAGAAGGAATCTCTAGCGCTCTGGTTACGTGGACCCCCCCTCTGCCCCAAAAGGGGTGTCTTCCGGATGAGTTGCCCCCTCTGCCCTGGGGGGATTGCTCACCATGAGTGTCATGGAAAGATCTTTGGGACTTTATGAACCACAATTTCCCTCTCCTCTGATTCCTGGAATAGGATCTCTGGGGGGGAATGGAAAAACATATGCCCACAGCAGACAAGGTCTTTCCGTCGTTCTCACTTTGTGATATTGTGTGGAACGAAAGAGTGAAGATTTGTCGACAGGCACGTTGACGAAGGAAGATTTAAAGAGGTCTGCGAAATCACACAAGTGCATCCAAGCATGCCATCTCATGACTATGCCTGATGCGGCTGCTCGAGCTGCCCCTCGGTGGTGAGAGATATCAGTCGCATCGTGGAGTTCGAGATAGATTCCAGGATATCTAGCTGCAAGGCGACAGTGTCACGCACTTCATCAGGCAGTACCCTTGCCAAAGAGGTAGACATTTCAGAAATTAGGTCTCTTTGGAGTCGAGTGAAGTGTGCCAGACAGTTCAGCGATCGAATGGCAAAGGTCTGTCCAAAGCCAGAGACTCCGTGTTCTGGAGATGAACAGAGGAACTATCTTCTGCCAGTTCCCTCTTGGTGGCCGCCTCTACGACCATGGCATCAACTACCAACTGCTTGGCCCAACTGGGCTGGTCTTCGGGGGTGGATAAAATTTTTTCCAGCCTCCGGGGGACAGGTTCTACATTGTCCAGGGCCTTCCAGGCACGCTGCATGATCAGCTTCACCAGCTCATCCGCAGGTGGGGTCACCCAGGATGTAGATGGCTGGGCATGGAAGGCCTGCAAGAACACCGATTCTTCTAAAGAAGGGTTAGAGGACTTCCTATCGCCCCTCTGATTGGGGATTTTGAGAATGTCTCCAAATGACACGTCTTTCGGGGGAGACCATGGAGACCCTTCTCCCTCATCGCAATTGGTGTCCTCAGTGATAGATTCCTCAGGGGACTCGAGGTGCACCGTTTCTTCTGGGGTGGCTCCCCCGTGGGATCTTCTGAGGAGGACACGAGAGAAAGCGTTCCCTTCAAGGGAAGGTCTTGCAGCTCCCGTGCCCAGGGTCCTAGAGTAGGGGGTTGGGACAGCTGCATGCTATACAGGGGTTCTGGTGTCAATGCCTACGGTGCTGACTGCGAGTTTGTTGAGGCAAGGACCCTCTCCATCAACTGGAAAGCAGGCCCGCCCGAGGAGGGATGGGAGCCCAGAACTGAGAAGGACAACCTCGGAACCGGGGTCACACCCCGCCCTGAGGAGCCCACCTCCAGATGAGGAGCTCCGAGAGGACTTTTAGCTGTTGGTAGGGCCATGGACATGGTGTCAGCAGAAAAATATGCGTCGAACTAGGAACCATAGTGCCGACAACCCAAACACTGCTCCAATAGTGTGACAGTTCCAATGGAGCCAATGTGCCAAGGGTAAGCGGTGCCAACAGGGGAAACTCCGCAGTCGGAGCAGACACAGTATTCACCGGGGTGGTCATTGGCACCGAAGTCTCCGGAGTCTGGGAAGAGGCCGTAGGAGGATCTACTGGTGAGTATGCTGTGAAGAGTTCCATTCCAAAGGGGACAGAAGGTCTAGCAGGGGTGGGCAATCCTCTAGCTGCCAGAAGCTGGTCCACAACCCGCACTACATCTTGTTCTGAAAGGTTCCTGGTAGATCTACAGGAGGCTGCTGTAGGAGTCAGGTCTTTCCAGAAAAAATCTAAATTGTTGCCCCAAGAAAGGGTCATAAGTTGGTGAATAACTGGTTCTGGGAAGGTGTTCAAACTTTGGAACCGACGGGGTCACTGTGGAGCCATATAAGCTATCGACACGTTGTCGGGGATGGTGCCGAAGCGGGTATGGTAGTCAAAGCCGGTGTCAGAACCAAGGATGACACTGAGGATGATGGTGCCGAAGATGGAACTGTAATGGAAGTCAAAATCAGAGGTGGCACTGAGGGAGAAGGCACAGAGCCTGGTGCCGAGGTTGTCTGCACCAAAGGCACCAGAGAAGCTCTGTGTTGACTTGGTTCTGAAATGGACGGAGATGTAGGAACAGAGTGACTGTGTTTTTAAGTCTTAGGAAGTGGTGAGACCTCCGTCCCAGAGACAGCCGTCGAAAAAGGCATTTTAATTAAACCGTTCAAACTCGATTTATTTTTCTGCACAGCTAGAGTGCGATTACTGAAACTAGAGCAGATATCACGAGGCATTTATATAGTCAATACCCAAACAATAAGTGCACCGAGAGTGACCGTCTGGGTTGGGCATCTTACGCCCACACTTATCGCACTGCTTAAACCCCAACTTAGATTTCTCCAACATAATGGCAGTAATCTACACTGACAAAAACAGTCAAAACAAGGAAACAACAACAGCAGAGTGAAGAGAAAAGTTTTTTTTTTTTTTAATGGTACCTATAAATACCACAAGTGGTAAAGTTAGGGCCTACCAAAGGTAGGAGAGTGGGACAGTATCAATGATGGTATAAGGGTAACTACCAAAGGTAGAAGGTAGGAAGTAAAAGTCTACAGGCAAGAGAGAAATTAGCGAGACTGACCAAAAAAAAAAAAAAAACAAAGTTTAAGAGAAATTACACAAACTTACACTTAGCTTTGAGAGAGAAGTCTTGGCATGTCTAACAAGGAATGCGACAAATGAGATCTGAAGAGACTATGAGAGGGGCATATGGGAAGGTCTTAGCTGAGAGATTTTTGTTGGCGCGAGCTTGGAAACGGCCATGTCGGTTCCGAAGACGGAACCGAAGTCCTATCAGTAAGGAATGAATAAAGATTTAAACATCAGATAGATCATTATGGAATTAATAATAGGTAGCCAACAAACTCTTGAACCGAGCCAGTTCAGATTCATCATGGAGCTACTTAATCCAGCTGACATCTTTGAGAAGGTTATTGAAGCAATGGATGAGGACAAATCCGTACATACCACATATCTACACCTTGCAATGGCATTCAAAACTCACCTAGCAAAATGTAAATCCCTACGTAACCCGCTGGATAGCAAACTGTCTCACAAAAGAACTCAGGAAAATATGGTGGGTAGTTCTATCTCCTCCGAAATACCTGTTGCTAGTGATATACCCCATGGTTCAGTCCTTGGGCCATCCCCTTTGATATTTACTTATTGGAGTTTCAAAGCAAATGTTAAGGGTTTAGGGATGATCAAGAATACAGATGACTGTAAACTTGGCGCCATCATAAACTTCCCAGAAAGCATCAAAATCCTCCAACAGGGACTTTTCCAAACAAACAGCTTATATCAAAACTATGAGCTAAAAATAAATACCAGGGAAATGTACAATATTCTTTGGCAAGCATGACTTCCCTTGAAACTATCACACTGACAATACATCCTGAAATTTGATCCCATAGTTAGGTATCTGGAAGCCAATGTCAACAACAAACTGTCCTTTGAACTTCATATATCCAATATTGTAAAGAAGTCTTCATTGCACAGTTTGTATCTAAAGATATGGTGCCCAGGTCTAGGGAAGTAATCATTCCACTGCACTTGGTGCTCATCAGGCCAATCATCAAATATCGTGCCCCATTCTGGGTGTACCTGCCCAAACACTTATCACAACTTAAGTGACCATAACACTTTCTCATTAAAAAATATCAAGAGCCCGAATCACAAAAATATGCATACCATCTCAAACAGGATACTAACAGGTGACCTCTGTCTCTCATATTGAGACCCAACAGACCCTATCCCATCAGATCTATTACACATTTACAAATCCAATGGTAGCATGAACACCCCACCCCTTTAAGATACCTTAACCTCTTGTGCAAGATAAACAGAACATGTTGGATGGACAGGTATGTATCACAGAAAATACCTCTTCTATGGAACAGTCTTCCACGCCACATAAAGTAAAGTACTTTCTTCTCTGTATTCAAATGTAATGTGGATCACTAGATGGGAAACCATAAATCCATTCCCTGTTAACTATCCCTGTCTTTCATACATAGAGGCAATAAAAAGAAGTTATGTACTTACCATAGCGTTCCATGTGAGTTGTTCATCTTGCCCTCATTCTTACATGGGGTTCTCGGCCACTTTCACAAGCTCGAGGTTTTCGAGTAGCTCGAGGCCAAGTCCCTATCCCATGATGCTCTATGCCTCACCTCAGATCTAGTTTGCTGATCCCAACATGTACAACATAATAAACACATGAACATTACTCCAGCTGGAGTAAGAAATCCTATAACAAGACCCACCATACTGCAAAAACTCTTATTCATTCTTCGAGACGCTGAAGGGAGAAGGCAGGTGGGAATGTAAGAATGAAGGTAAGATGAATAACTCACATGGAACGTTATGGTAAGTACATAACTTCTTTATGTGCAGTTGTTCAATCTCGCCATTCATTCTTACACATGGGTAGCATTCCAAGCACCATTCATCTTGGGTGGCTCATGGGAGTATATTCCTGAGGACAGTGGAACCAAAGGAAGCCCTGTCCCTGGAGGTCTTATCAGCTTTGTAATGCGTAATGAAGGTATGAGGCTTAGACCAACTGGCAGCTGCACATATAGTGTCCAACGGCAGCCTAGCCATATAAGCTGAAGATGTAGAAACAGCCCTAGTGGAATGTGCTTTCACGCTATGTTATAACAGTTGATTCATGGAGGAATATGTGAATTTTATGCAATCAGTCGACCATTTGGAAAGAGTAACTTTGGACACTGGTAGCCCTTTCTTGGTGTCAGCATGAGAGACAAAAAGTTGTTGCGATTTTCTAAATTCTTTTGTTCTATCCAAATAAAATCTGAGTTGTCTGTGATCATCAAGTTTATGCAACATATTCTCCAACTTGTTAGAATGGTTACTGAAGTTAGGAGTTTGATTCAGATTAGCCTCTGAACATACCTTTGGAAGGAAGGGTTAGTCCTGAGCAACACTCAGGGTGAAAAATCAAAAATGGGGGTTTAATAGCTAAGGCCTTAAGTTTGGACACTCTACGTGCTGATGTAATAGCCACCAAGAAGATGGTTTTCCAAAACAGAAATTTTAGTTGGCAGGATGATGCAGGCTCAAATGGAGGAAGAATAATCCTTGATATAACAAAATTCAGATTCCAGGGAGTGAAAGGTTGTCTAACTGGTGGTCTAAGATGTATGGTTCCTTTTAAGAAGGCTCTACATAACCTGTGAGACATAAGATTAGAACCTTCCGATCAGAGATGAAAATTTGAAATTGCAGCTAATTGAACTCATATGGTGGCAACCGCAGCACCTTTATTAAAAAGCTTAGTCAAGAACTCTAAAATGCTAGCAACTGGAGCAACGTACGGGTCAATATCATTTTGCGAAGCCCAGAAAGCAAACCTCTTCCATTTGCTGGCATACAACTTTCTGGTTGAAGCTTTATGAGAGGATACAAGGATATGCTATACATCCAAGGAAAAACTGTGGGACCTGGCTATGTTGGAAATCGGAGCAGCCAAGCTGTCAATCTGAGGGAATGAAGAGAAAGATGAAGAGCCCCTGATGAATGTGTCAGCAGATCTGGAACTGGGTCTAGAATCCAAGGCTCCTCTAATTGGTAGAGCCGAAGGAAGGGGAACCAAATCTGTCGAGGCCAATACAGGGCTATCAGAATTACAGTCCTTCCCAGGACTTTGGCTTTCTGCAAAAATTTCGGAATCAGGGGAACTGGTGGAAAAGCATATAGAAGTCCCCAGGGGCCAAAGCATGTTTGAGAGAATCCCTTGGGTTCTCCCCTGGAGGGGGATTCAGGGCAAAGTAGCTTCTGCATTTGGCATTCATAGGGGATGGAAACATGTCGCAGCAAGGCTGGACCCATCTGCGGAAAATCATCTCCGCTATGTCGTCTTTGATGGCTATGCTCAGTTTGTCTGCGATCACGTTGGATTTCCCGAGGATGTGCATCGCTATCAGAAAGTGCCAGGTGGATACAGCCCACTGCCACACTCTCAGGGCTTCTCGACATAAGGGATAAGACTTGGTTCCCTCTTGCTTGTTGATATACCAGGATACTGACATGTTGTCAGTCTGAATCGCAATCGTTCCCAGAGGAAGAGAGTCTTGGAAGTACTGCAACGCCAAAAGCACTGCTCTCATCTCCAGAACATTGATGTGCAATTGTGACTCAGTCTCTGACCAGGTGCCTTGGGCTGTTCTTCCTTGAAAAAGCCCCCCCACACACCCTATCAGAGAAGCATCCGTGGTCACCGTGGCTGATGGAGGGGGGAGAACAAATGGACTACCTACTGTTACATGATGGCTGGGGTCAACCACCATTGAAGATACTTTCTGCATGAATCTGGAATCATTATCAAGAATGACATTGGAAGTTGTTGCTAAGACCACTGGGTGAAGAGTAACCACTGAAGTACTCTCATGTGCATACACCCTAGAGGAACTGCTATGACAGTTGCTGCCATAGTACCTAGTAGTTTCAACACTTGAGAGGCTGGTACTTTTTTGTTTGTCAGAATGTCTGATACCTGTTGTCGAAGAGCGACTATTCTTTCCAATGGAAATTTTACCATGGCGGTGGTGGTGTCCAAGTCTGCTCCGATATAGAAGATATGCCGCAATGGTGACAATGCAGACTTGTCCAAATTTACAGTTATTCCTAACTGAGAGCAGAGATTGAGAGTGTGATCCCTGGATTGAAGTAGTTGTTGCCTGGAGGTGGCGGTGAGGAGCCAGTCTTCCTGATACATAAACACTCAGAATCCTAGATGCCTCAGGTGAGCCGTAGCCACTGCCATGCATTTGGTAAACACTCTGGGGGCTGTTGTGAGACCAAAGGGCAGTGCTTGGAACTGATAGTGACTGGCTCCCAGCCGGAAACGCAGGTGATTTCTGGATGGTCTGGCGATTTTGATAGGATAGTACGCATCCTTGAGATCTACAGAGCACATCCAATCGCTTGTTTCCAGAAACGGAAGAATCGATTGAAGCGTGACCATCTGGAACTTCTCCTTCTTTACAAAGGTGTTGAGTCTGCTGAGGTCCAAGATGGGCCTCCAGTCCAGTTTTCTTTGGAACTAAAAAGAATCTGGAGTAGGTTCTAGATCCTATTTGGTCTGCTTGGACTGGCTGAATGACTTTTCCCACAGCCTTTGAATTTCTATGGCTGCTTGATCCCTGAGACTGGGTGGAACGTCTGGGATTTTCTTTCATACAGGGGGAGGTCCTGAGAACAGAAGGACATAACCTCTGGTAACAATGCTTTGTACCCAAGAATCTTTTGTAATTTCTAGCCAGGTGTCTGGATACAAAGGTAAGCGACCCCCGACTGCTTCCAGAGTACAACAGTTGGGCCTCCTTTCAGGAGCGCTGGTAGGGCTTGCCAAAGAACTGATCCCTGTCGCCTTGGTTCTGCGGACCCCCTCTACCGCCTGGGCGGTGTCTTCCATCATTACCCACTTTTCTGCCCCTGGAGGAGGGTTCAGCATGTATGTTCTGAAAAGCTCCTTGGGACTTCCGTAACCACATTTTTCCTCCCTTTTACCCTTTGGGTAAGGTCTAGTAGAGGTGGAAATACAGACTCTTATGGCAGATAGAGTCTTTCCATCTTGTTCACACCTAGTGAGGGTCTCCTTGACTTTAGGCCCAAAAAGGGACGAGCCATCAAATGCGGTATTAACGAATGAAAACTTGAAGGCTTCTGCAAAGGAGCATAAGCGCATCCAGGAATGTCTCCAAAGAGCTATTGCTGAACCCGCTGCCTGACTCGTACCATCGGCTGCATAAGAAATGAGCCGCATGGACAAGTTAACTATGGAATTAAAGGTATTGAGCTGGGATGTCACCTTATCAGGAACGCCTTCAGCTGTAATACTCTGTACAGTAACTCCAAGCTCTTTAAGGAGATCTCTTTGAAGTCGGGTAAAATGTGTCAAATAGTTGAGCGATCGCATAGCAAAAGTCGCCGAACTAAAAATGCATTTCCCATATCTGTCCATAATCCTGGAATCTCTATTAGGAGGATGGACAGTAGAAGAGGTTTCAGACATCTCTTTCTTGGTGGCCGCGGTCACCACCGTGGCATCAACTGGCACACCTTTGGTAAGGAACAGTTTGTCCTGTGGCAATGTAATAAACTTGTTGGGCCTCCAAGGGACAGGTTCCACAGTATCAGTAGACTCCCACACACTTCGAGCAACCAACTCCATTAGTTCATCAAAGGGTGGAGTCACCCAGGTGGTGGAGGGCTGAGACCCAAAGGCCTTCAGAAGCACCGACTCATCATCAGTAGGGCTAACGGACTGCCAGTCATCCCTCTGTTTCAGGACTTCAAGGATATTAGCAAAGGAGATATCCTCCGAGGGGACCGTGGGGACCCTTCTGACTCCTCTAAGTTAGTGTCTGATGTGAAAGACTCCTGTGGGGAGTCTAAATGCCTTCTCTTGCAAAGCTTCTTCCTGGGAACCTCATCAGTGGGAGTTTCTGGTGAGGTCTCAGTAGAACATGGGTCACCCAATGGGGCTACCTGAGGCTCTGGGTCCCGATGCTTTATGGGGACCTGTGATGCAGAGGTAGAAAGCAGCACTTTCAGGGATGAGAAGGAAGGCCCTGATGAAGTGGGTGTCTTAGAAGCCATAACTCTGTTCATGGCATTGAAGGCTCCTCTGCTCCAACGTGAGGAAGTAGACGGTTCCGAAGAAGATGACATCCTCCCCGGCGCCAAAACAGTGGGCTCTGACCCAGAGGAAGGAGCAGAGCTCAACCATGCAGAAACTCAGAGAGGAAGTGTCGGAACCGACCTATCGGTTCAACTCTAACCCCTGGAAGCCGACCAGAGAGTGTCTGCTCCCAGACTCCTCGAGCAGCACCAAAGTAGTCTGAGCCGATGGCACTGGAACAGGCCTCGGCTCCGAGGGTTCCACAATCATCAGTTCACCTCTCCCGGCTCCGAAGGCCCAGCTCGGCTCGGAGGAGTAGACACAGTAGGAAAGATAGACTTCGGCTCCGAAACCGGTTGGGCCGGAGCTGAAAATAATTTGGCTAGTGCCGGATCCTCGAGGAGTCTCTGCACCACTCGGTCCACATCCACATCGGACAGGCTCCTCGAAGAAGGAGTCGAATCGATCGACGAAGCCACCGACTGTAAAACAGGTGATTTCAAACTTTCAGAGACTGGCTCCAATACCAGGGACCGGCTCCGAAAAGCAAGCTCGGTTCCGAGGACTGCGGAACTGGCAACCACACCTTCTCAGCAAGTTTCGGAGCCAAAGACTTCATCACCGAAGAAGCTTTCGAAGATTTTGATCCCTTAGAAAATTTTGATGTCTGGTCAACCTTATCAAGCGATTCCTGGAAATCAGGTTTTAACACACCCTTCTACCAGTTTTTTCCTGTGTTCCAGCAAGACCCTGTTGCTAAAAGAATGACAAATGGAGCAGTCCTCCTGAAGATGGACTGCCCTCAAACAATACACACAACTGACATGCAGATCAGTAATTGACATTTTCTGCCCACACTTGGGCATTTCTTGAACCCAGACTTTTGTTTCTCTCTTTCTTTATGATCCGCCATAATTCAATGAAAAAACAGTATATATCTATGTCTATCTATGTATATATAAACTGCCTAGACACAAACACCACTCTAGACAAACAGAAACCAATATCTAAACAGTTGAATATACTAGCAACACACACAGTAGGAAAAAAATGTTTAAGCTTCAAAGAGCTATAACAAAATTATCAGGTTACACTTAAACAGGATATTTAAACAGGATAGGGTAAAACTCAAATGCAGCGAATGAAAGGCCTAAGAGCAGCTGCTCTACAAAGACGAAATTTCGTCAAAAAAGGACCAAGGACAGTGCCTAAACAAAAAGCTAATGCTAACTAGCCAAGAAACACACCTTTTTAGTAAAGAATGTAAAGCTAAATATCTAATAATTTCAAAACAGAAATACTGGCCCGAGCTCCACTCTAGACCTCTGATCTGTTGCAGCGGCAAACTAGATCTGAGGTGAGGCAGACAGCATCATGGGATAAGGACTTGGTCTCGAGCTAAAACCTCCAGATTGTGAAAGCAGCTGACTCGGAGCAGAGGGATCGGCTCTGAACCCCTTACGTAAGAATGAACAGTGAGACTGAACAACTTCACATGTAAAATTTCCCAACACATCCTTGTTCTGCCTGCCTGTAGTTTACTCGTATGAAAATATAAGGGCTGAAAAACAAACACAGGAATGCACAGCAAAACTACTTTCAATCCTCACAAATCAATAGCCTAATAAGTACCTATGAACCTATGAATGAGTGATACCCTGATGACACACAATGCTAAAACAGGCTAAATTTGAGGCCACAGACATCAATGTAACAGTCAATGCCAAAGAAGGAGGAAGGAACGGACACTGACAGGGGAGCCTGAGGCACGAAATCTGCCTCAAATTTACCAGTGCTTAACTGGGGTGCTGAAGAGGAAGCAATAGAATGGGGTCAGTGAAAACCTTTTCCTGCTGCCTTAAAATCAGAGAAAAGAGAGGACACCCATCTCAATTTGAGCCTCTACTGATAACATATTCTTCGCCCAGCAGAGGTTCAACTAAACAGGGGGACTGTGGAGAGAACAAGGGGGGGGGGGAGATGGACATTACCAAAGAAGACATGGTAGGAACTAAAACATTTTTGACAATTATGGTTCAGATACCAATAAAAGTAAACGTAAATCAATCTCATCATAGAAGGAACTGCCTCAACTACAGTAACCTAAATTTGAAAACAAAATACAGAAGCAGCTGGTTTGGCTTACTGTTCCTTGATCAAATTTAGAAGAACAGACATAGATTCAACCATGAGAACCTTGGGAACCTCCTGTGCACCGTAAGCTTGTCTGAGGATACCTTTCTGGGTAATAAAAGCTTTTCAATATCAATGAGTTCTTCAGATAATTTAAAATTTGAGACTTAAATATCAGACAAATTCCACAATTTGCATTTGCATGTTCAATTCCAAAGCAAGTAACACCTAAACCATGATCTTATGCCTGCATTTCTGCCACTTTTTAAATGCCAGAGATTTTATCATGTTTACCCATCCTGACTATGGAAAACAAATAACCATACAAAACATATTGCAAAATGATTTTTATGTCAATAGAAGATACCAGCTACACAGAAAACCTCACCATGCATGATACTCTGCAGAAAAGTTGTGGCCAACAATTGGAAGCAGAAGTCACAAAAAATTATTGTTTCCAAGTAAGTAACGGAAAGATCTGATACAGTGTAGCTTGGCAGCACTAATGACATCAAAAAAACATGAGCAGATATGCAAACATACCAATTTTTTAATAGCAACAGTGAAAAAATGCCAAAAAAGTAGTCTGGGACTGTCTCTTGGTGCAAGCTGAATCACGACAAGTGAAACATGGAGAGACAGGGAGATGCAGAGCATTAGGATCCTGGGAAAGGAGACAGAATTTGGGAAAATCTAAAAAGGTGTCGAGTGACCAGAGCCTTGCAGCAAGGGTGTAGCTAGGGGTACTCACTGTACTCAAGTGAGTACATTTTCTTTCTGAGTATCTCTTATAAAACTTGTAGCTCAAACAGCATAGAATGTTTAGAACTACTGTATACTATACAATGCTTTCCTTAGAAAAATGCACGTCTAAAGTAACCACTTTACGGCTACAAGTAGCAACATTTGAAAAATAGAGAGTCCCTTTCTGGCATGCATAGGAGTCGCATTTTGAGAGTTGAGTACATTTCTTAAATGATAGGTGGGTGGTGGGGGCAACATCATAACATCTGAGTACAAATTATAAATGTCTGGCTACATCCCTGCCCTGCAGCAGCTAACTTAGCTGAAATTGATGTACTGGATCATGCAAGATCAATACAAACATATTCATCTACTAAACCCACATATACAATTGATGTGAATTCTCTGCATCATTAAATATTGTGTTTGTTTTGTAAAAGAATGGCTAAACTATGGACGAAAAAGAAAATTAAGTGTTAGCTGTCCTATTCACTTTTTTAAGAAAAAGGAAAAATATGGATATGATACTGCTCAAAATATCAGTTTTGTATGTAGACAACTGATGCATTTTAATAGTTTTTTCCTAAACGTTCATAAAACATCACATGTAGAAAAATTACATAAAAAATGATCACTTTATGTACAAGAAGCAAGGAAATTCACCCCGGGGATCACGTCAATCGCCCTGCGAGACAGGGGTCCAGGGATGTAAATAGTGTGGGAAGAAATAGCCAGGGAATTGTTATGGCTAGGCTTGTATAGGCCCTAGGGCCGACAGGTTCATAGGTTGGTACTAGGCTATGTAACTCAATTGATTCTGAGTACAGAAGAGACTACGGAAATAAATAGTTCTAACTTTTCTTTAAAGAAGCATGATAAAATAAATACTATAATATAAAAACAGAAACTCATTATAACAAAACAAAATAACCACTAACATTAACAAATAAATAATTATAGGTTTATTTTGACAAATTTTCAAATCATCATTTAAAATAAAGCATATTAGCATGCTACATTGCTCTGAAAATAAGTAAAATATGACTGTGATGTACTAACTCACCTTCCTGTAGTTGCTGCAGTTGTCTCTTGAGTGATGCCAGTTTATCCTGATACATCCTGTATGAAAAAGCAAAAAATAAACAAATAAGGCTGTACAAATTCTTGCAACATTGAGCACATAAACAGCAATCCTCTAACTCCAACGAAAAGGATACAGCTCTGATAATTAGTATGCAGGCTTCTCCTGACAAACCAAAGCCAACCTCCTCTATGATAACATGTTATGACAGCATGCAAAGACTGAAAAGGCCTACCAAGGCTGCCCAGTCTACTAACTACTTCATAAGTTGCCCAGGTTGTTTAACCAACAGTCTGCTTCTTCCATCCAGACATCACTGCCAAGAACTGCCTCAGTGTCTTTGAACACCAACCTCTACCTCTCTTAAATCTTTTTTTTTAACGTTATGCACAAAAACTATATGGACCATCTACAGGTATTCCAAACTTTCCATCATTTCCTTCTTTCTCCCTCTCTCTGCTGCATTTTTTTCTTCAAAACTCTACCTGTTAATCTCTTCTAGTCAGTCTTCATATAGCCTCCAGAAAAGAGCAGGCACAACATGTGCTGCTCTCCTATGAACAGGCTTTGTTGTGAATATGTACAGAGCAACCAGAATCTGCACTGTCCTTTGAACTGCCTCTATCCTCCCTACATCTTAATGACAATGAAGCTTCAAGAACTGCAAGTCACTACTCCAGACAGGATTTCACCAAAGGTCAATATAGATGGATAAATGTACTTATTAAAAGAATAATAAACTTAATTTAACAAAGTCTACACTGGTGATATATGGGGATAAAGCCCTGACTGCATCCACGATGGCCCAAGCTTAATTGGCTTATGCAAGGGTTCAGACTTACATCTTCAAAAATGTTAATCAGAGCCAAATTAATGTGGAAGCCAGTCTAAACAGTATGCATCTCCATATTCTCAGCCTTCTCTAAAACAGATAGCTTATTTTTAGAAAATGTAAGATGTCAAGCTCTTCCCTCATGCTATCACTTGCTTATTCACCACTTAAGTACTCATTCCCTGAAATTTTGTTTCTTGAGTGCATCCTTTAGTATTTGCCACTGAATTTAATAATTTTATACAGAACAACTCCAGGCTTACTTAACCTCTTCCATACTTTAGAATCCTTCTTGTTATGAACTATATTGCATAAATTTGCTTCGTGTGATGGGCAAAAGGCAAATTCCTCCCACAAGATCGTATGCAAATGACAGTTAAAAGGACACTGTAAAGGACCAGACAAAGTAATGGGCCCATAGGATACTTTACCAGTCACTATACCTTCGTAAGGGTGAATCTGGGAATATTGAGGCAATGTTATAATTGCCTCATGTACACAGACAACCCTCTCCTTCTTCCACAAAACACAAATACATGCGAGAGATGCAACTATATAGCCAAACTGGAGGCTGAGCTCTCTCAACACAGGACTGGCAAGACCAGACAGGAGGAGAAGGTAACCTCACACACCACAAACCCAGTCTCACATAGTACTATCAATACTTCAAATCATACACATAAATACACAAAGACATACTCGGAGGCTCTGATCAAAAATCTACCAAAACAGCAGAGGCCACCAAAGCAGACACCCAAACATCTGCCACCTCAGGACACAACACATTCAACACATAGACCACATAGTCAGTGTGCCAAACAGTCACAGCCCTTAAGGCCAAACACAATGCCAGACACACTCGTCATTGGTGACTCCATAGTCAGACACACTGGCGCCCGCTCACCAGATTGAGTAAGGAGAAGGTCACAGTAAGCTGCCTGTCGGGTGCTAGAATCCGCCACATAACGCAAGCACTCAGGTCTCTCAACAGCAGGTACAAGTACGACTCTGTCATTGTCCACGCTGGTGTGAACGACCTGAGACGTACCTCCTTGGACTACATGAAAAGAGACATAGAGGAGCTCTCTGATTATGTAGCCCAGGCAGGTATGACCCTGACCTTGAGCAGTATCCTACCTTCACCTAGAATGATGCCACAATACAGTGATAAGATGAACAGCTTTAATAATTGGCTTAAATATTGGTGTCATTCAAAGGGGATCCAATGTCTGTCTGCCTGGGATGACATGCTGGACAAGCCATGCTGCTTCGCAAGGGACGGCTTGCACCTGTCAACCCTGGGCTTCCTGATATTGGCAAAGGCTCTTGCCACCCCCATAGTGCCTTTTTTAGGCAAAGCTCAAATTCTAAACCTACCACCCTAGAACACAAAAAAGGAAAAAAACTAAGGGTAATGCTGCTCAATGCCAGAAGTCTCAATCTAAAGATGCACGCACTCGAGGCCCTTCTCAGTATGGAGAACATTGATGTTTGTGCTGTGACAGAAACCTGGTTCAAGGCTCCTGAGAGCACCCCAGCACTATCAGGTTTCACCTCATATGCGTTCCGGCCCCAAAATCCGGACAACACCAAGAAAGGAGGGGGGTGTCCATATTCATAAAGGACACTCACACCTCAAGGTTGGTGGCAACGCACGATGCATCGGAGACCATCCAGGTGCAATTAACCATAGGCAAGACTGCTCTGCAATTTGTAGCATGTTACAGGCCACCCTCTCAAACTCAGGAACCTCACATGGCCTTCCTGAAAACACTGGAGGGGATAAATGTATCTCCAAATACCATCATACTAGGTGATTTCAACTACCCTAATATAGACTGGGAACACTATTCAAGTCCAAACACTCTAGCCCAAAGGTTCCTGGAGTTCATAAACTCAAATGCCATGGAACAACTAGCCATCATCCCTACAAGAGGAGAAAACATACTTGATCTCATCACAAACATGGGATCACAATGTTCAACACCAGAAGTATACCCCTCACTGGTGAGATCAGATCATAAACTAATCTCGCTGGAGGTCCTCATCCCGCCCCCACCTGAAATAAAAAAGACCACAGTGAAAAACTTCTCAAAAGCCGACTTCACACTTCTAAAAACTAGTGTGGTCTCCTTTAAGGCCCCTGAGCCAGTGGTAAACATTACTCAAACCGCTGAATCACTTACAAATGCCTTCTACCAGCACCTACAGGACTGCATGGATCAGGCAATCCCAAACAAAACTAAGACTCTTTGTACCAAAGGCAAGCGTCCAGTCTGGTGGACCCCAGCCATAAACAAGCTCTACAACAAAAGGAGGAAGCTACTACAAGATAGAGCAAAATCCTTGAAAGATAAGACACCTTTGATCATTATAAGTAAAAAACTAAGAGCTCTCATAAAATCATCCAAGGCAAATTTTGAGAGAAAAATCGCCAAGGACTCAAACGACAATCATAAGGCCTTCTTTAGCTATGTTAGAAACCTAGGAGGAAACTCCCAGCTATGCTCGGAATTAGTTCAAAATGATGTGAAGATTACTGAACCTACACACATTGCCAACATACTGGCTGACAGGTTCAGTGAAAACTTCTCCCCCCCCAAAAGGAGAGATATCTATACCAGAGGATTGTAGCCCCCCAAACATCTCCAATGCCCAGGTGAGAACTGCTCTCTCCAAGGCAAAAAACACAGCATCCATGGGACCGGATGGTGTCCCCGGCTGTGTGCTCCATGAACTCAATGAGGAATTAAACCCGCAGTTAGGACAGCTGTTTAATCTTAGCCTCACCTCAGGATACGTACCCAAGGAGTGGCGCACGGCGACTGTGGTCCCACTTCATAAGGGCGGTGCCTCCACCGACCCTGGAAATTACCGTCCCATTAGCTTGACAAGCCTTATCTGCAAAGCCATGGAGAGGATCATAATGGAACTCATAAATAAAGACATAGGGAACTTGCAGACTTTGGATCCATCCCAGTTTGGCTTTGTCAAAGGCAGATCATGCCTCTTAAACTTGGTTGACATTTTCAAAACAGTCACCAAGGCCATTGATGAGGGCAAGGCAGTCCATACAGCCTATCTCGACCTGGCAAAGGCTTTCGACACAATACCCCACTCAGGTATCATCGAAAAACTCATCGGCTTAAATGTAAACACATACATCACAAGATGGGTTGCAAACTGGCTAGGTGACAGAACCCACAGGGTCAGAGTTGCTGGAGCCATGTCAGACTCAAAGCCTGTCACAAGTGGTGTCCCACAGGGCTCAGTCCTGGGACCACTCTTGTTCGGCATCTACTTTTCTGAAGTACAAGCAAACACAGGAGGGTTATGGCTGACAAAGTTTGCAGATGACTGCAAACTGGGCGCCATAGTCGAAAACACATCTGACACAGATATCCTTCAGAAGGGCCTCACAGAAACGGATAACTGGTGCCAGAGCCATGGCCTAAAGTTAAACGCCAAGAAATGCATAGTCATACCCTTCGGGAAAAACGAGGTTACCCCTAGCTACCATATAGGTGGCAATCCACTGAGCACAGAAGAAGTCATCAGGGATCTGGGGACCCAGGTTGACAGTAACCTTTCGTTTGACACTCATGTTGCCAAAGTAGTTAGGAAAACCTTCTACATTGCCCACCTGATCATGAAAGGATTCACATCTAGATCTAGAGAGGTCATCGTCCCCCTGTACTCATCACTCATTAGACCTATGATTGAGTACAATGCCCCATTCGGAATGTATCTGACCAGACACCTGCAGCAGCTGGAAAGGCCCCAAAAGTTCCTCACCAAAAGGATAAAGGGTCTCAAAAATATGTCTTATGCTGCCAGACTGAAAGAACTCCAGCTCTATTCAGTCGCATACCGTTTGCTCAGAGGTGACCTGTGCCTGACATATAAGGCCATGTCAAACCCAGATTTGGTGAATATGCTTCACCTCAAAAAATCTAGATCCCTCAGAACCACAAGGGCGGGAGACTTAAACCTTGACATGGTTATTAATAGAACGTGCTGGAGGGACAGATTCATCACCCAGAGACTCCCTATGCTATGGAACAAAATCCCGGTACATGTGAGGCAGAGCACCTCGCTGGCCTTGTTCAAGAGGAATCTTGACCAATGGATGGGAGATCGCAGATATACCCCAGGGATTACTTCAGTGTCACTGCTTGACAGAGGCACAGCAAAATAATAGGCATAGTTTTCTTCAAACTAAAGGGGTGGCGAAAGCCACATAACTATGGGCTAGGCTTATAAATGCCCTTGGGCAGATAGCCTAGTATGAACCTATGAACCTATGAACATGGCCTTCTATGTCCCATCACACAGTCAATGTTTAATCCATATTACTGCCTTAAGACCCAATTAAAGTTCTGCTAACCAGTTCACTAACCTGCACTAAGCTCAAATGTCAAATTATCTGGCTAAAGTCTTAAGTATACCATGCCTGAACTACCTTTCTCATCTAAACCACCTACTTACTCAACCAAATTAATTATGTTCATCTGACTTAACTTTCCACTGAAATCTTTGGCACCTTGGTCATGTGCCTAAATGGCTTCTAGTTATTCCAAAATGCATTTTCAGCAGTGATTTCATAATTCCCTACCAGAATGTCACGCAATACATCTCACTGAAAAACATAAAAGGATATAATCAAGCTATTTAGGGGATGTTCTCCTACCATCCATCCAAGCCATCATCAGAAAGCTACATAATACATTAAATGTGTGCATATAAAAAAAATATATATATTTTTTATATATATATATATATATTTTATATATATATATATATATATATATATATATATATATATATATATATACACACACACACACACACACACACACACACACACACATAAACATTTATATACATTTGCGTAGATATATATATATATATATATATATATATATAAATACACATATACAATTACAGACAACCATCCAGCTCTTCACATGCAGTAAACACCATGAGTTAAACAGCACATTTGGTCTCCTTTGACTAGCAGAAGTACGACAGACTGAAGGGTCACCAAACAAGCTTCCAGTGACATAAATCAGACTGTACGCCTAGGATCATCTTAAGAACTGAAGAGAGCCAGGAGTATTCTCTCTAACATTGTTCGTTTGGTAGAACTTCCTAAATGGCTATTTTTATAAAGACAAAATTTGTACTCAGTTCCTTGGTATCACTCCCTGTACAGCAAAGACATCACACAAAAGAAAAGCAAGAGAGTGAGGAGAGAAAATGTTATATGAAAGCCAAAGTCTCTCCAGTCCTTTACCCACCCATCAACAATAATGCTGAAGCAGTTCAATTTGTGAAGACAGCATGTCCCTCCAGCCATCTCATTGTAAAAACAGTTAAGGTAGTAAACAGGACTGCTGCATGTCTTACAGCTGCCCACAGTCTCCCTGGAATTAATTAGGACCTCTGTCTCTAGGCCAACCCCCCCCCACCCCCCAAGAGATCTGCAAGAAAAAAAAAACTCCTAAGCTCTTAAGTGATTTGTGATCTCCTAGGCTGCAAATTTCAGCAGAACCATGACCAATCTGACCAACTCTGCCTCCTCCTCTCCATTCTTATGAAGTGCTGTGCAAAGTGACACTTCATACCAACAGCAGCAAATACACCTCTTCGTCTACCACAGTTAAGGAATCAAATTCCAGACCAAACAAGGGGCCTCTCAAAGGTTAAATCTATAAAGCAGACAGCTTCAGAAAAAGGGATAAAAGTAATGCCAAGAGAAGTGACATGCGGCTACAAAAAATATTGTCAGCCCACTTCAGAGACAGTTGCCTCAGACTAGAAAACCTCTGCTCACAGTAAATACTCATCACGGATGGGATATTTGGTTCACTTTCCTTGGAACAGGTGCCACAGTGTCATGGTCCTTCCATGCATTACGGTCCATCGATGAGGATTCCTTTGTTGTTCAGGTACTGTGGAGTGTACATTGGAGAAATATGATATGGCTAAACGTCTAACCACATCTCACCTGCAAAAGTTTTGAAAACCTGTCAAATTTCATGACCATAAAAGAGGGGGACAGGCCTCTTCCTGAACACCTACATCTTCTGCAAGTTGCCACAGTCCTACTTTTTTCTAAGCATATTAGAAAATAGTAATTATAGTCAGGAGGTCCCTGAAGTTTCTTTTAATTGAGAAACCTCGTCAACTGGTGGACAGGGAGATGAATTACATCCTGACCTAGACAGTGAAAACCTTAAAAGTGAAGAGGAGAGGCTAACAAATGAAATGGCCACTACTGTTCAGAAGACCACAGTCTGCAAAGCAGAATCTGGGCTGTGTTAAATATAAGCATTCTGGTAGGGGGTGTAGGGAGGAGGCTGCTTCTTGCATACAAGATAAAGGCTGTTAAAAGGATACAGTCACTAGAAGAGCAGATGCTTATGAAGTAGAAATCTGACACTGAGTAAACTGACGTCAAATGGGTCTGCACCAATAAATAAACAAACAGTTGGTTAAGAGCCAGAGGGGCTGAAACCTGTTGTACTGATGCCAAATGAACCAGTGGCCATCTGATGGACATTATTGGGAATGACATATGTGCAGGGCTGCTGGGTGAGACAAACTTTTGTCTGATGCCCCCTTAAGGATTAAGCATTATGTTAAGTACATAACTTTTTTTTTTGTAAATAAGAGAAGGTTCATCTTCATAGGACACAGACCCAAGATCTCTCTATGTAGCCTTAAAGAGTGATTCAGAGATATGGAATGAGATCCAACTTGCAAGGCTTTTGTAAATGTTTAACAGGAGACTGCACAAATAATATGCAAAGCTTCATTTCTGAAGAGTCTACCACAATAGCTAAAGCTGCAATAAATTGAACCTTACTGACCAGAAATAATGGCTTATCATACTCAAGACAAAATAATTTAACAATCAGAAAACTGCTCAGTGGGGGTAGACTAAGACACCTTGTTGCCATGAGTTTTAGAAGAAAGTGAAACAAAAATATTGGTTGTAAAGACTTGGTTCTATCTACATGGCATTTTGAATGGCAATGAAAGTCCTCACAGTGTAGTAAGTAATCCCCACCAAGAAAGATTAGTCTAAGAGAACCTCTGTATATGAAAAAGCGTACAATGCACTGAAGCACAAAGTACAAGTTCAGAAAACATTTTGGCTGATGTAATGGCTACAAAGAAGTTTCCAGGTAAGGTATTTTAAGTTGGTTGCACTTAAGGATTCAAAGGGAACTTTATTCAGTTTTTTTCTCCAGAACAAAGGACAGCTCCCATGAAAGTACTAGATCTAACAGCAGAGGACTCAAGCCTGCGCCTCTAAAGGAAGGTTTTACACACTTTCAATGATGTTAGAAAACCAGAACCCTGACCTTGCTGAAAGTTAGAAATGGCAGTCAAAACCACTTTACTGGATGAATATCTCAGCTTAGTTTCAATAATATATGCAAAATATTCCAGGACTGCAGGAACAGGAACAGAAAATGCGTCCAAGCCCATGACATTAGCCTACACCAAAATTCACAGTATTTATCCCTATAAATTTTTCCTGTGATTTAGCAATGTTAAGGTGGGACTTGAGAACAAAGGCCTCTCAAAAAGATAAGGCAGAAAAACAGAGATCCAAGATCTGCCAGTGCCAGTACAGAGCTAAGTAGATAACTTTGGCGCCATGGATTTTTTTTTTTTTAATTTTGTTTTGGTTTTACACCTTTCTGTCACTTCAGCCAGCTGACTTGAGATCCTTTGTTGGTCAGCTGGCCTACTCATTCCCAACACATAGTGACAAGGGCTAACCAACAGGGACAATCATTTAGGCAGCCATCAGGGGAGGGAAATTAGGGAGTTAGGTTTTTGATTTTCTACAACTTTAACCACACAACACATTTCCAGTAACACATCTAGGATTCTGCATGGAACTGGTGTCAGTGAGAGTATGTAATCCACTTCTGTAAGTGATGCAACTACTCAGGCAGTCATACTCCCCTTGAAGCCCACGTACACCAGATCCAGTGGGTATCTGAGACAATAATCAAACTTGCGTTGCTTAGGTCATAGTCAGGGCACTATCTCTATGTCAATGGAACCAGTAGAATTCTGTTGTAATTTGCCTTGTGGATCAAGCCAGTCATCTGAAGAAATGGGGGAAAAGCATGAAAGAGTTCCGGTGGCCACTTCTGTCACCTGTGAGTTCAGGTTTGGATTCAGTTTATTCTGTTGTCTCAACATACTTGCTACAGTCTTCAACTGTTTGGCAAGCACACTAGAATAAAAAGAGTCAGGTATATGAAAAATCAGTATTTGCACACAACGCCATAAATTAACACATTTAAAAAGACTAAAATTCTTCACCAAAACATTGTTTTTCCCAGTATTCTGCTCTACAAAATATGCATTTGTCAAATGTTTGATGCTATGTTCTTCCCCCACGCTGAAGAACAAAATCACAAGATCCATGGAATCTTGAGGAATTCCTTTTTCATGACTGGGACCATAAAATTCTGGTAAATAGATGTTCCCTTTTGATTATAATGTAGGAGATCAGTTAATACCTTCCTTTGACTGGCAGTTGGTTTACAGGATTAAGGAGCTGTTAAGAAGTTGCTTCCAGTCGTACAAGGTTTGATTCCACCAGCCTCCACACTGCCTAACTGTGTGACTGAGCAAGTCACTTAACCAGACACTGCTCCTAGGCAGTCTGAAAAAGGTCTATGGAGATCCATGCTCTATCCCAGAAAACAAATATAAAAGTAAATATAAAATATAAATACTCGCACAGACTCTTACTTTTTTTTTATTACATGGGTGGTATTTCTCAAGTGTACTTCCAAATATTTTAAACTTCCTTGAATTATTATTCTGCAACTTAGATTAGCATTTTATGTAAGTTGCTCTTACATACCTGTTTTGCAAATCCTACACAACTATCTACATTATTTGTGTTGTTTAAATGTACTACACATAATTTTCATAATTCCATTTGTATGACTTTTTCCACCACTCTTTAATTACATTCCTTAAGTATGATATATATTTTTCTCTTAATGAGAAATATTTTCTTCCAATTCTCTAAATAATGTAACCCATTTGAATTTACAATTTTATAAATTCTAGTTGGAGATTTAGTTCTCGATTCCTTCATCACTGCAATACCTCATTTTCTACTCAAACATTCATCATAATCTTCTTTTTCTATAAACATGCTACTGTTATCCAAATTGCTAAAACTTGTCCAGCAACTTATACTTGTTTATTTAATACCCCAATTTCACATCTTAAAGCTTAGGAAAAGAAGCCCGAAAAAGAAAAAAGACCTATGATCTTACAGGTTGGTTTAAACATTTTCCAAGGCTTTTCATCTGACCAAATTTCTGCTCCACTAAACAATAAAAGATTTTATCTTTACATCTCTTACTAAGATATAATGCATACTTTTGCAGACACATTATCCATGATGTATACAGCTTTCCATATTCTGTTTAGATTTCAAAAAATTATTTTGCCTTGTCCGTGTACCACCAAGAGGAAACATTTAGATACGCAAAGAAATGTCTCTCTTCTAAAATTTTCTCTGCAGTGTTAACCCTAAATGTTTCACTTTTGCTCTTACTGTAAATTATAAGTTTTGATTTTGGTAAGTTTATTGGCAGATCAATGGCACTCAAATGAATTTAGCCAAATGACTCCTATTCATAGGTAGGTACTAGGCTATCGGTCCAAGGGCCTAAGTAAGCCTAGCCAACAAGGTTCCCTGGCTTACGTCACCCAAGAAAGTTAATTTCCTGTGCCCCTGTCAAGCAGAGCCACAGAAGTGATCCCCGGGGTGTATTTCCTATTTCCCATCCACTCAATTTCTTGTAGGGTGCTAATGAGGAACTTTGACATAGATGGGTAGCTTGTTCCAGAGTATAGGAAATCTCTGGGACAGGAATCTATCCCTCCAGCATGTCCTGTTTATTGTGGTGACAAGGGTTAGGTCCCAAAAGCGTGTAGCTCGGAGGGATTGGGATTTATTTAGGTGTAGCATGTCCAACAGCTCTGGGTTTATCATAGCTTTATATGTTAGGCAAAGATCTCCTTGGAGTAGGCAATATGCTACGTAGTAAAGCTGGAGTTTTTTGAGACGGTCAGTGTAGGGCATCTGTTTGAGGCCAGTAATCCTCTTTGTGAGGTACTTCTGTGGCCTTTCCAACTGCTGCAGATGTCTTGTGAGGTACATTCCAAAGGGGGTGTTGTACTCTATAATGGGTCTAATGAATACCGAGAGGAGAAAAATTACCTCTTTTTTCCAGGATGAGAAACCTTTAGTGATGAGGTGTGCCACATAGAAGGATTTCCTGACTAGTGTGGCGTTGTGATTATCAAAAGAGACACTACTGTCCACCTGGGTCCAAAGGTCTCTTATATAACATTCGACATTAAGTAGACTGCCATTAATGTGGTAGTTCATGGGTATAAAGTTTTTACCAAAGGGGATGACAATGCACTTTTTGGCAGTGAGCTTGAGGCCATGCCTCTGACACCAGGCATCTGTCTCAGTGAGGCCCTTCTGTAGGATGTCCACATCATTTGGAGACTCAACTATGGCTCCTAGTTTGCAGTCATCTGCGAACTTCATTAGCCACAGGCCTTCTGTGTTAGCCTGTACTTCAGAGAAGTAGATACCAAACAGGAGGGGTCCCAGGGCTGAACCTTGTAGTACTCCACTTGTCACTAGTTTGAAGTCAGATTTGGAGTCTGCAACTTTTACAGTGTGGGTTCTGTCACTGCACCAGTTGGCATCCCATCTTGTGACGTAGGGATTTATACATAGTTTTGTGAGTTTAGCTATAATTCCAGAATGGGGAATGGTGTTGAAAGCCTTGGCGAGGTCAAGATAGGCTGTGTGAACCACCTTACCCTCGTCTACGGCTTTGGTGACTGCCTCAAAGAAGTCCATCAGGTTCAGAAGGCATGATCTGCCTTTCCCAAACCCGAACTGGGGTGGGGTCCAGAGTTTGGAGGTTACCAATGTCTTTGCTTATGAGTTCCATGATGATATGTTCCATAGCCTTGCAGACAAGGCTTGTCAGGCTAACAAGGCAATAGTTCCCAGGATAAGTGGCGGCTCCCCCTTCGTGGAGTGGAATAACTGTTGTTGTGCGCCATTCAGTGGGCACAAAGCCTGACGTGAGACTATGATTGAACATGGTGCTTAGGTGGGGAGCCAGTTCGTTCTAAAGTTCGTGTAAAATGCAGCCCGGGATGTTGTCCAGTCCCATGGATGCTGTGTTTTTGGATTTAGAGAGTGCAGCTTTTACCTGCATAGATGTGATTACAGGAACTCTGCATTCTTCCTGTATAGCTGTATAGATATGGGCCCTTTAGGGGGTGTGAGGGGGGTAAAGTTAGCACTGAACCTATCTGCCAGGATATTGGCAATATCAGTTGGTTCTGTAATTTTCATGCCGTTGTGCTGTAACTCAGAGCAGATCTGGGTGTTGCCATTGAGATTCTTGACATAGCTATAGAATGTTTTGGGGTTGCCCTTAGAATCAGTGACAATTTTGTTTTTGTAGCTAGCTTTAGAGGATCTTATAAGGGATCTCAGTTTCTTACTGAGGCTGATCAGGGAGCTCCTCCACTCATGGGATTTTACTCTCTTTTGCAACCATTTCCTTCTTTCTGTTGTAGAGTTTGTTTATGGCAGGGGACCACCAGACTGGCTTCCTTTTTTTGTACGATAGCACAATCCATGCACTCGTGTAAGTGCCTATAGAGTGCATCTGTGTAGGATTCAGGAGTCGTAACTGTATTGTCCATCTACATGGGTGTCATGAAGTTCACCACTTCTGTCTTAAGAAGCATGAAGTTGGCTTTGGAGAAATTTTTTACCATGGTTTCCTTAATGGTGGGTGGGGGCGGGATGCGGATATCTAGGGTGATTAGCTTATGGTCGAATCTGACCAATGAGGAGTTGACTTCAGGTGTGGAACACCAGTCACTCATGTTGGTAATGACTAGGTCTAGGATATTGTTGCCCCTGGTGGGGGTGTAGACAAGCTGATCCAGGGCATTTGAATTTATGAATTCCAAAAAGCGTTGCGTGAAAGAGTTGGTACAGTAGTTTCCCAGTTAACTCTACTTTCACTGGCTTATGTGAGTAATCACAAAACCATCACTTTTGAAATCCCACCCCTTCAATTATTTAAATTTATTGGCCATCCTACAGTATTTCATAGTACCAAAATACAAAAGTAACCACCCCTTTCAGTCCATCTTGCTGTTTTAAAAATAGTAACTCTCCACTAAACCTTAACTTTTTAAACAGGTAAAACTCAAGTTACCTACTTTCATATCTAACTTCTCTAGTGCACACTGCAGAGTGCATTCTTTTCAATCTTACCTTTAAGCATCCCTGTTGCTAGCACTTTCTCTAATACCTAAAAAGATCATCTCTACTTGACTCCAAGTAGACTTTTCTCTATCTGTTAAACCTAGCACTTGCTCCTACAGTACTTATTACCTTGATACGGCACTCTTATAGATAGCACCCCAAAAAGGCAAACCCCCATTTCTCGGTCACCCACGTCCCCGGAATCTCTTTTAAAGTTTTTGTCTAGTCCTTCTAGCATGTCGAGGGATCAGTTGCTAGTGTCCTCTCCTGCTCAGCTGGTGAACCTGGGAATATTGAGGCAATGTTACAATTGCCTCATGTACACAGACAACCCTCTCCTCCTCCCACAAAACACAAATACATGCGAGAGATGCAACTATACGGCCAAACTGGAGGCTGAGCTCTCTCAACATAGGACTGGCAAGACCAGTCAGGAGGAGAAGGTTACCACACACACTATAGACCCAGTCTCACATAGTACCATCACAACCTCAAATCATACACATAAACACACAAAGACATACTGGCGGCTCTGATCAAAAATCTACCAAAACAGCAGAGGCCACCAAAGCAGACACCCAAACAACCACCACCTCAGAACACAACACCTGCAACACATAGACCTCACAGTCAGAGTGTCAAACAGTCACAGCCCTTAAGGCCAAACACAATGCCAGACACACTAGTCATTGGTGACTCCATAGTCAGACACACTGCCGTCCGCTCACCAGACTGAGTAAGGAGAAGGTCACAGTAAGCTGCCTGTCGGGCGCTAGAATCCGCCACATAACGCAAGCACTCAGGTCTCTCAACAGGAGGTACAAATACGACTCCGTCATTGTCCACGCTGGTGTATGCGCCCTGAGTCGTACCACCTTGCTCTACATGAAAAGAGACATTGAGGAGCTCTCTGATTATGTAGCCCAGGCAGGTATGACCCTGACCTTGAGCAGTATCCTACCTTCACCAAGAATGATGCCACAATACAGAGATAAGATGATCAACTTTAACAATTGGCTTAAACTCTGGTGTCATTCAAAGGGGATCCAATGTCTGTCTGCCTGGGATGACATGCTGGACAAGCCACGCTGCTTCGCAAGGGATGGCTTGCACCTGTCACGCCTCGGATTCCGGATATTGGCAAAGGCTCTTGCCACCCCCATAGTCCCTTTTTTAGGCAAGGCTCAAATTCTAAACCTACCACCCTAGAACACAAGAAAGGAAAAAACTAAGGGTAATGCTGCTCAATGCCAGAAGTCTAAATCTCAAAATGCACGCACTCGAGGCCCTTCTCAGTATGGAGAACATCAATGTCTGTGCAGTGACAGAAACCTGGTTCAAGGCTCCTGAGAGCACCCCAGCACTATCAGGTTTTACCTCTTATCATGCGTTCCGGCCCCAAAATCCGGACAATACCAAGAAAGGAGGGGGGGGTATCCATATTCATCAAAGACACCCACACCTCAAGACTGGTGGCAACGCACGATGCATCGGAGACCATCCAGGTGCAATTAACCATAGGCAAGACTGCTCTGCAAATTGTAGCATGTTACAGGCCACCCTCACAAACTCAGGAACCTCACATGGCCTTCCTGAAAACACTAGAGGGATAAATGTATCACCAAACACCATCATACTAGGTGACTTCAATTACCCTAATATAGACTGGGAACACTACTCAAGCCCAAACACCCTAGCCCAAAAGTTCCTGGAATTCATAAACTCAAATGCCATGGAACAACTAGTCACCATCCCCACAAGAGGAGAAAACATACTTGATCTCATCATCACGAACATGGGAGCACAATGTTCAACACCGAAGTATACCCCTCACTGGTGAGATCAGATCACAAACTAATCTCGCTGGAGGTCCTCATCCCACCCCACCTGAAATAAAAAGACCACAGTAAAGAACTTCTAAAGCCGACTTCACACTTCTAAAGACTAGTGTGGTCTCCTTTAAGGCCCCGAGCCGGGAAAACAGTACTCAAGCCGCTGAATCACTTACAAATGCCTTCTACCAGCACCTGCAGGACTGCATGGATAAGGCAATCCCAAGCAAAACAAAGACTCTTTGTACCAAAGGCAAGCGTCCAGTCTGGTGGACCCCAGCCATAAACAAACTCTACAACAAAAGGAGGAAGCTACTACAAGATAGAGCAAAATCCTTAAAAGGTAAGACACCCTTGATCACTATAAGTAAAAAACTAAGAGCTCTCATAAAATCATCCAAAGCAAATTTTGAGAGAAAAATAGCTAAAGACTCAAAAGACAATCATGAGGCCTTCTTTAGCTATGTTAGAAACCTGGGAGGAAACTCCCAGATATGCTCAGAACTAGTTCAAAATGATGTGAAGATTACTGATCCTACAGACATTGCCAACATACTGGCTGACAGGTCCAGTGCAAACTTCTCCCCCCCCCAAAAGGAGAGATATCTGTACCAAGTGATTGCAGCCCCCCAAACATCTCCAACGCCCAAGTGAGAACTGCTCTCTCCAAAGCAAAAAACACAGCATCCATGGGACCTGATGGTGTCCCCGGCTGTGTGCTCCACGAACTCAACGAGGAATTAAACCCACAGCTAGGACAGCTGTTTAATCATAGTCTTATCTCTGGATACGTACCCAGGGAGTGGCGCACTGCAACTGTGGTCCCAGTTCACAAAGGCGGTGCCTCCACCGACCCTGGAAATTACCGGCCCATTAGCTTGACAAGCCTTATCTGCAAAGCCATGGAGAGGATCATAATGGACCTCATAAATAAAGACATAGGGAATTTGCAGACTTTGGATCCATCCCAGTTTGGCTTTGTCAAAGGCAGATCATGCCTTCTAAACTTGGTTGACTTTTTCGAAACAGTCACCAAAGCCATTGATGTGGGAAAGGCAGTCCATACAGCCTACCTCGATCTGGCGAAGGCCTTCGATACAATACCCCACTCGGGTATCATTGAAAAACTCATCAGCTTAAATGTTAACCCATACATCACAAGATGGGTTGCAAACTGGCTGAGTGACAGAACCCACAGGGTCAGAGTTGCTGGCGCCATGTCAGACTCAAAGCCTGTCACAAGTGGTGTACCACAGGGCTCAGTCCTGGGCCCACTCTTGTTTGGCATCTACTTTTCCAAGTACAAGCAAACACAGGAGGGTTATGGCTGACAAAGTTTGCAGATGACTGCAAACTGGGCGCCATAGTAGAAAACACATCTGACACAGATATCCTTCAGAAGGGTCTCACAGAAATGGATAACTGGTGCCAGAGCCATGGCCTAAAGTTAAATGCCAAAAATGCATAGTCATACCCTTCGGGAAAAACAAGGTTACCCCTAGCTACCAAATAGGTGGCAATCCACTGAGCACAGAAGAAGTTATCAGGGACCTGGGGACCCAGGTTGATAGTAGTCTGTCATTCGACACCCATGTAGCTAAAGTAGTTAGGAAGACCTTCTACATTGCCCACCTTATCATGAAGGGATTCTCATCTAGATCAAGGGAGGTCATAGTCTCCCTATACTCATCACTCATCAGACCAATGATTGAGTACAATGCCCCATTCGAATGTATCTGACCCGACACTTGCAGCAGCTGGAGAGGCCACAAAAGTTCCTCACCAAAAGGATAAAGGGTCTCAAACATCTGTCCTATGCTGCCCGACTGAAAGAACTCCAGCTCTATTCAGTCGCACGCTTGCTCAGAGGTGACCTTTGCCTAACATACAAGGCCATGTCAAACCCAGATTTGATGAATATGCTTCACCTCAAAAATCTAGATCCGTCAGAGCCACAAGGCGGAGACTTAAACCTCGACACGGCTATTAATAGGACGTGCTGGAGGGATAGATTCATCACCCAAAGACTCCCTATGCTGTGGAATAAAATCCCGGTATATGTGAGGCAGAGCACCTCGCTGGCCTTGTTCAAGAGAAATCTTGACCAATGGATGGGAGATCGCAGATATACCCCAGGGATTACCTCAGTGTCACTGCTCAACAGAGGCACAGCAAAATAATGGGTATAGTTCCCCATACTAAAGGGGTGGTGTAAGCCACAAAACTATGGGCTAGGCTTGTAAATGCCCTCGGGCAGATAGCCTAGTATGAACCTATGAACCTATGAACCTATGAATGGTGAGGTAGTTGAAATCGTCCATTATTAGGGTGTTTGGTTGAACCCTAATATATTCCAGTATATCAAGAAAAGAGGAGAGGGAATCCTGGGGCATGGTGGGGGATCTGTAGCAAGCTACAATTTGGATTGCAGTTTTGCCCAGAGTTAGTTGCGCTTGGGTAACCTTGGATGCATTATGCTGCACAACTAGCCTGGAGGTGTGGATATCCTTAATGAATATGGACACACCTCTGCCTTTGGCGTTTTGGTCCAGGTTAGATGGCCGAAAAGTGTGGTATGAGTTACAGCCTGGTAAGGCAGGGGTGCTCTCTACAGCCTTGAACCAGGTCTCAGTCACTGCACAGATAACGATGTTCTCCATTTTAAGGAGTGCCTCGAGGGAGTGCATTTTGAGATTTAGACTTCTAGCATAGAGTAGCATTACCCTCAGTTTTTGCTTGCCTGTTGCTGTTATGGTGGTGAATTTGTCATTTGAACCTCGCCTAAAAAAGGCACTATAGGGGCAGCAAGACCCTTAGCCAGTATCCAGAATCCCAGGGGCGACAGGTGCAGGCCATTTCTGGCAGAGCATCATGGTCTGTCAACCATGTCGTCCCAGGCAGATACTGGATCCCCTTAGAATGACACCAGAAGCTTAGCCAATTGTTGAAGTCAATCATTTTGTCCTTGTACTGCGGTATAATTCTGGGCAATGGCAGGATGCTACTCAGGGCTAGGGTCATACCTGCCTCGGCTACAAGATCAGAGAGCTCTTCCATGTCTCTTTTCATGTAGTCCAGGGAGGTACATCTCAGGTCGTTCACACCAACATGGGCAATGACAGTGTCATATTTGTACTTGTGGAGTGACCTGAGTGCGTGGGTTATGTGGCGGATCCTGGCACCAGACAGGCAGCTGACAGTAACCTTCTCCTTGTTTAGCCTGGTGAGTGGGACATCAGTGTGCCTGACTATAGAGTCACCTATGACTAGTGTGTTAGGTATGTTGTTTTGCCTTATGGGCTATGGTTTATTGGCACACTGAGTCTGTGGGCTATGTGTCATTTGGGGGTTGTGTTGAGGGTGAAGGTTGCTTACATTTCTGCTTTGGAGGTCTCTGTTGCTTGGGCAGATTATTACTGAGAGTCTCCGTGAATGTTTTTGTGTTTCTATATGTGGATTTTGATGGTGTAGGTTTAGTGGGACTATGTGATGATTGTGGTGTGGTGCAAGTGTTTACCTTTTCCTCGACTGTCAAGTTCAGTCTTGGTTGGAGAGAACTTTACCTCCAGTTTGGCTAGATAAGTGCATCTCTCACAGGTTGTTGTGTTGGGTGGTAGGAGGAGAGGGTTGTCTGTGTACATGAGGCAACTGCTACATTGCCCCAAGATGCCCAGATTCAACAGATAGGAGAGAACACTGGGAGCTGACCCTTGGACATGCCTGAATAAAAAACTACTTTCCTCTAGACAAGTGAGGAAAGTGAGTATAAGAGCTGTTTTTCTCTAAGCAAGTTAGGAAAGTAAGCAAAAAACTGTTTTCCACTAGGTAAAGAGGAAGGTTGAGTGCTGTACTAATTTATAGTTTATTTAGTGCTAACAACAAGTTCTGAACAAGTGCTGAGCACAAATAAGCAAATTCAAGTGCTAAAACTAAGAATCTGTACCTGGATCTTGTGGTAGACAGGCTACCTAGTGCTGCCACTGTTAAGCTAGAATGCGTCCCTCTAACACAGAAAGGCTTGGGGGGCTCAGAAGCTTACAAACAGTCCTGGATACAGCAAATCTGTATCTGGACTAGACTAGTTGCAGGAAAGGTGGGAAGCAAGTGCAAACACACGTTTTTAAACCAGAAAGTTGAAAGAGATGGAAAAACTGCCAAACAGCCAATAAACTACAGTTTCTGGGCCAGAAACCACTAGTGCTTACCACTCCCACTGATAAGCATTAAGGTTTCCCTCCAACACAGAAAGGCTTTGGGGGCTCAGTAGCTTACAAACAGTCCTGGTTACAGCAAATCTGTATCTTGACTAGACTAGTTACAGGAAAGGCAGGAAACAAGCTTCAACATTTTTTTTGGAAAGTGGAAAGGGAGAAAATAGAAACAAAAGATAATTAAAAATTAAGGACCTAAGTGGCTTGCCCTTCACAAATGTTCTCTCCGTATTACGTAGAATGAGCAAGTGACACTAGAATGGAATAGAGCTGGGATAGAGCTGAACAGATGGGACTGGCAGGAGTGTCTGAAGTCAAAATATGATCTCACTGTACTCGGTTGAGTGAGCAAATGAGATAGACCCAGGAGGAGTGTTCAAACACAAATTTAAAGGAGGGGAGGGCAATTCCAAAGCCACCAAGTATGGTTGCCACCCGTCCCATTGTCAGCGGGACACTCACGGTTTGAGTGCTCTCATCCCGCTTCCCGCGCTCACCAAGCGTGGGACTTTAAAAGTCCCATTTTTTCCCCTTTGCGCTTGCATTTTAAAATTGCCGCGGAAAAGCCGAAAATACTTCCGTTTTTTTCCACGGCAATGCGGCTACGTCACCACCCGGACCTGCAGTTAGAGGGATTCTCTGCTAGGTCCGGGTGGTAATGCAGCACAGTAATTGGCTGCAGCTATTTGTAGGGGGCGGGAACTTCTTGTGAAGAGCCCCATAAAGGTCGCAGCTGTAGAGCACTAAGCTCTATAGCAGCCTGGACAAAAGATCTGAATTTTTCGCCAGCATTGAAGCCAAGCCAGCAAGGGAGCCAGCCCAGCCAGCCAGCAAGGGAGCCAGCCCAGCCAGCCAGCCAGCAAGGGAGCCAGCCCAGCCAGCCAGCAAGGGAGCCAGCCCAGCCAGCCAGCAAGGGAGCCAGCCCAGCCCAGCCAGCCAGCCAGCAAGGGAGCCAGCCCAGCCAGCCAGCCCAGCCAGCAAGGGAGCCAGCCAGCCCAGCAATAACTGAGTGGTAAGTAGATAATTGCATTTTGTGGCTTTAGTTATTTAAAATGGGAATGGTGTGCTTTATTTAAGTTTTTAATGTTTAGAGGTAGATGGGGATGTAGTATGTAGTATTTAAATCTGTGCAGTGGTTATTTTGAGACTTTTGCACTAGTTTAAAATGGGAATATATTGTGGTTTAATTTTTTAATGTTTAAAGGCAGATGGTGGGTGCAGTCGCAATATTTAAATCTGTAGTAGTTAGTTTAATATTTTTGTGTAGTAGTTTTTAAAGAGATAAAACCTGAATGTATATGTAATTGTTATTATGCTTGGGGGTATGATTTGGAAGGATTAGTTTTAAAAGGCTGAACTGTGTATAGAAGTTGTTTGTTTCTGTTGGGGGCAGTGAAATATAAACTTAGTGTGATGCATTTCTATTGTCGTAGCTTTTTCTGGGTATTGTCTGTATGCATATAGGAATTGTTTGAGCATAGTTTGTATTTTTTGTATGGAAATATGCACTATAATGCTGTTTTCAGGAAGTTACGATATACTGTTTAGGTAACTTTTCCTGTTCCTGCAAGTCCATGTCTGTGGTACAAGTCTACCTTTTGAGAGGGAATGTTAACAGTTAATGTAATTCATTTATTATTCTAGTAGGTACATGTTGCCAATTTGCCAAAGCTGTTTCAAGATTGTTTTCATTTATACTTGTAAATGTGTGCATTTAATTTATTATGCATTTTAATAAGGTTAAAATGTACTGTTTTGCTTGTAATGTGAATATGGGTGTGTTACTTTTACTTGGGCCTGTTTATTGCATTGCTGTGCTGGATTAATTGCTATGTTTTGAGGTAAAAGGAGCCCATGGAGTCTGCTGTACATTGTAGTTTGTTACTTCTCTTGCAAGAAGTATTTTTAAAAGTTAAAATGTTTGGACTTTTTTCCCATTTTATTTTTATTTTTTTGTGGATGGATGCTCTGAAGTTAATGCAATGTATTTCAGATTGTGCTAAACCATGTTACATGGTAGTTTGCGTCTAAGTAGCAAAGTTTTTATTTTGTGTTTTAGTGATGTCTTCAACATACTTATTTACTGTTTTCATTATAATCAGATTATGACCAGTGCTGCTGTTGGGTCACAATGTTGCATCCATAACTAATACTGCATCTCCTTTAACAACTCTGGTGATGTTGTGGTGGGGGTGTGGCCAGTGTCATGTTGGCCACACCCCTATCATGTTGACCACACCCCCATGTCCCACTTTGCCCTTGTTAAAAGGTGGCAACCCTGCCACCAAGATAAATACCATAACAAGAACAGGGAGGGAAGGAAACTAACTGCAGACACAGAGAGACCACAGTATTCTATGAAACAATTAAACAGAAAAATAAAGAACTAGAGAGAGAGAGAGAGAGACAGACTACAATATTCAATGAAACAGAAAAATAAAATGCAGTACAATCTTTAACACTGCAAGTTTGTACTTAACTCGGCTAATAATGCAGTTGATTGTAGTATGTAGCAGAAGCCAAACAACTCAGATATTGAGCAGTAATAAATTCAAAGATATGTGACTAACGCTTATAAATACAGAGAAATCCTCTAGGCTTAGAGTTTAACACTGAATATCAATTCAGTGAAACACAACAGCCCCCACAAACGAGAGAGTGATAGAGACAGATAGACAGAGAGAGAGAGAGAGAGACCACAGTATTCAATGAAACAATTAGACAGAAAAATAAAATGCAGTACAATCTTTAACACTGCAAGTTTGTACTTAACTCAGCTAGTAATGCAGTTGATTTTAGGTATGTATCAGAAGCCAAACAACTCAGATATTGAGCAGTAACGCCCTCTTTTCAGCTTCGAAGAATGCTGCCATGATCAAATAATCAACAGTGTAGTCTACTAAAGCATAAGGATTTTTCATTACTTTTGGAACACATCCTTTAACCCTCTCTAATCTTGAGAAGATTTTATCAATATATTTTAGGAAAAGGGAGAACGCACACTTGCCTTACTCCTCTACTCATACAAAATTTAGATGTACAACAAAAAAGTTAATACTTTTGTTTGTGCTCAAGTGGAACTTATAAAATCAAAATGAATCCAATAATGTCGGCATTGCGGTGTTCATGGATAAAGCCTTAACTACTATACAGGTGTCCTGGACTCAGACAGCAGCTCATCGGTCTGAGGCACTAGCAGGAAGGGATGGGTGTGCATTCATCTAGGTGTTCCCCCAGGGAAACATGGTCCATACAGGAGCGTAGCCTTTGGCAGTAAAACAAGAGAACACAGGGGAGGGAGAAGAAAGGTGTACATCATAAATGAAAAAAATCACCCAGTGAAAATAGTCACTGGCATGTCCCCTGGACACCTTTGCCTAACATACAAGGCCATGTCAAACCCAGATTTGATGAATATGCTTCACCTCAAAAAATCTAGATCCATCAGAGCCACAAGGGCGGGAGACTTAAACCTCAACACAGCTATTAATAGGACGTGCTGGAGGGATAGATTCATCACCCAAAGACTCCCTATGCTGTGGAATAAAATCCCGGTATATGTGAGGCAGAGCACCTCGCTGGCCTTGTTCAAGAGAAATCTTGACCAATGGATGGGAGATCGCAGATATACCCCAGGGATTACCTCAGTGTCACTGCTCAACAGAGGCACAGCAAAATAATGGGTATAGTTCCCCATACTAAAGGGGTGGCGTAAGCCACAAAACTATGGGCTAGGCTTGTAAATGCCCTCGGGCAGATAGCCTAGTATGAACCTATGAACCTATGAACTCCCCAACTTTAGAATTGAGACAGAACAAGGGCTGTAGGAGAGGCTGGTAGATCTGACAATGGAGGAGAGTATTTGGAAAATACAAGGAATGAGGCAGGAGAACCAAAAAAGTGAAGGCAATAATTTGCCTGCAAACATTTTAAGTTTTAACACCAACCATAGTCAAAATACATTTACATTTGGAGGGGGGAAACTCTAAAGGGTCACATACATTAAAATGTGGATTAGTGTCATTGTTTCCACTATAACTATTCATGTGTCCATCCTTCCTAATAAAATTCTCATACCTAATTTCATCATATTGTCCATGCCAACTACGCCAATTTCTATAAGAGCCATAGGATCTGGTATAACACCACTTCTCCTTATATTCATCCAAATCTCTTTCAAGATTCTTACATTTTCTATTAAGTAAAATTCTACATCTATCATCAATCTTGCTCTTAATGTTAATGTCCTCCCAAGGTGGACCTTGGGAGACAAACAGAATACAAAGAATTGCACAGGCAGTAGGTTTCGGAAGCTAACAGGGCACCTGGGGCTTAATGAGAACATTTTATTGACTCAAGTTTTAAAATTGAGGGCAGCTAGATTTTAAATGATTCCCTACGTCTTGCCATCATCTTTCTATTACTTATTAGTTTATTCACAGGCTCTCCTAAATAGGTTAAATATTTTAATCTACACCTTTTATTTTATATTTTTTTCCTGTTCCATAGTTTCTTATTCAATTGTGCAGTTCATGTTTTTAGCCACTAGACGGATTGATTCATTTTTTTGTAGGTCAAAATATACAATTAAAATATTTACTGCCTTTATTTTTAACGTTAGTTTTAACTTTAACATGGTTTTATTTACGAGGTTGCCATTTATATTTCCATCCACGTGATTTAAAATAAAATGAAATAATTTTTTTCTATTTTTTTTACTAGCACAGTTTACTATTTAATTGTCATTAAACAGTATTAGCGTAATGAGGTTTATTGATTTACTGGCAATGTACTGCGGGGAAAAGGTATTTAAACCGTGGTTTCATTCGTTATTTTGCATCTGATTAATTCCCTGTATGGACGAAAACTCGATGAAACTGTTAATGCGTTTATGACTTTCATTGGTTAATAAAGCATCCGTGCCTGTGTGTTTCTGGTCTGCTGGTGATTTGTTTAATTGTGGTTACTTTTTTTCCGACACTGTATTCCTCCATTTTCATTACCCAAGTCAAACCAGCACTCATTCTAAAAATCAGAATTGCTTAGGAGTCCTCCTGCTTTAGACACTGTATTTCACCTTAATCTCTCTCTTCTAATGTTAGCATTAACAATGTTACTACTGTCTCCTTAAAAACTGTTTCCTTTATGGTACCCATACACCTATTACTCAATCCATTATTATCCATATTCAACAACTAAGCATTTTGAACCTCCAAACATACTGGATGGATTCCTTCAAAATTTACAGTTCCGTGAAATTTAAAAATAAAATCTGCCACTGGCCTTTCTCCTTACATATTTTCTCATCCATAACATTCCATTCTTTCCTACAGAGTTTGATATTTTTTACCTTTTGTTTTGTTCCTTTTTAAAGTATATTTATCATTCAAACTGCCTTTTACATCTGTATTTGCTTTCTGTTAATCAGTTTTTTTTCTTTTCTCTTCTCTCAAACTTCACATCTTCATCAAATCTGGATGTGCTGTTTCTATTATCTTCAGTAAAAAAAAATTCTTCATTTGTTTGCCTTCTCTTTTCTACTCTACTTAGGAAAGAAACAAAATCTCCTCATATCATCAAAATCCTTCACATTTTCAGGAATTTTTATTACTTCACCCTTAACCTTCTTCACTATATTCTGAACAGTAACTACTTATCCCATTAACAGAACATTAGTTTCACTGGTGTTATTTTAACAGAATATTTAGACAAGAGAGGAGTTTGTTATCATTTGAAAAGTTCTTTAGCTTCCTAATTACTGAATTTCCTCTTCCACTACTCAGGAGCTTTTTGTTCTGGCAATGAACTATTCCTCCACGAGAATTTCTAGTCAAAGGAAAAACATGAAGTACTACTCAATCTTCTATCCTGCTCTACACTAAAGTCCAGACTCAAAAAAATAACTTCCAACTTTATATGAAGAGGGGATCATCAAATTGAGGAACTGAACTCCCTCTTTCTGACAACACATTTCTTATGAATTTCTATTGAATCCCATCTAAACTTCTATTTTTTTTCTTTCCTAAAGTCATCTCTCCCTCCTTCTGAATGACCTCTAGACTGACATGATAATACAAGCCTCAAATCTAAGAACTATTGCTTTCTCGATTACGTTATTCTTGCTGAATTAATCTGCATTCTTTGTTATTAACTTTAAATGCTGCTTCTTCATCTGAGTAACTTGTAGTTTGTAATTCTTCACACATATTTTAACTAAATATATTCTTAATTCTTCAGACAATTTCAAATGGATTTCACAATCACTACTGACATTAGTACTCTCCATACTTCTTTCCATTTTTATTTTGTGATCCATTTTTATTTTGTGATCCATGCTTTATTTTTACAAGTCTTAAGAAAAAACGGATACCACTGTCACCACTTTGGGAGAATAAACCTCAGTCAAAATTAAGCAGTGGCTTCAAATACTGTAACCTGTTTCCATGTATGAATTGCTCAAAGTCCTATAAAATCTGTCAAAAGTCAAAATTATTCTCCAGTGTACAACAGCACTTCAATGTACTTCAAACTATTTAATTTTTAACTTATTAATTTCATATTTCACAAGATTTTCACTCTTATAAAGTAAACATTTGGGGCTTGAAGACAACTGTCAAACTTTTCTGCAAGCAACAGTATATAACTACTCCACAGCTCTGTGATTAAGTGCTTAGAACTCCATTAAATGCATTTTTATCACTTACACTTGGGTATACTGTTGTTGTTGTCTTTCGACTTTTCCCGGTTAGGGGTCACCACAGCGGAGCTCCTGTCCGCTAATGATTGGCAGTAGATTTTCACGAACGGCAAGGTGCCAGCCCGATGTCCGACCTTCAACTAAGGCATGTCCATTTACGCAGGTCTTTCGAACGCCCACCCAACTGTGGGGAAGACATGCAGACTCCACACAGAAGGCACTCCCCGCACTCCAGCCGAGAATCGAACGGGGAACCTCTTGCTGTGAGGCAACAATGCTACTGCAGCACCACCGCGGAAGTCAACACACTCAAAACATTGACAGTCTTATTACTTGTACTATATTCTGTACATGCAGTATTGTAGCTGTTCACAACTGTCTACAATACAGCTAAAATATATCTTCTTCTTATTCTTCTTTCAGCTTTTCCTGGTTAGGGGTCACCACAGCGGATCACCTGTCCACTCATGATTGGCACTGGAGTTTTACGGTGTCGAGTTGCCAGCCCGGCGCCCAACCTTCCACAGAAGGCACACACATGCACACACTCACACCTAGGGCCAATCTAGAGTGTCCAATCCACCTACAGTATGTCTTTGGGATGTGGGAGGAAACCGGAGCACACAGAGGAAACCCACATGACCACAGGGAGGACATGCAGACTCTGCACAGAAGGCACCCCATCCAAGGATCAAACCAGAGAACCTCTTGCTGTGAGGCAGCAATGCTAACCACTGCACCACCGTGGCCGCCAGCTAAAATATATAATATAGCAAATGTTTTTCAGACATTCTTAAAATTGAAATACTTTCATTTCCTTAGATACTTTATGCAGTAATCAAGTGTAGATCTGTAACAGTTTAGTTTATATATAATTCAAATAAATAATACTGCACACTTCCAACACTGCAGCTTTGCACTAGCGGTGAAGACTTCCCACATTTAGTCTTTACATTATAATTTCTCTATATTAATAGATCTTAGGCACGGCCTCTGATCAAATTTATTATCAGATCTTGGTTCTGTAGTCAGACCAGAAAGCAAAAAAGTTAAACCTACTTTTCAAACATCATGTGAATGCTTGCTTAAATGAGTTATTTTATTTATATACTGATTAGCATTTGTTTACCAGGAAAGTCTGACTAAGTAGTACCCTTTTTTTAGTGGAGGACTGGGGAGAAAAGCTCAATTATACTGACATTGTGGACATCATTTGCACTGTTTCATCATTTACAGTAAGTTTCAGTCATGAGCAACAGTTCCATTACTCACGACATCAGTTACATCATTTATAAACAGTTTCAATTAAAAATAACAGTTACTTGGGTATACTCTGTTCCAGATCACTGCCTTTGTTTAGTTTGCAATTCAGAGACCAGTATACACGTTTAATTGTTCAACAGCTGTCTGGTTGATATCCAGTAGATCACTGAAACTTAAGACAGCCACATAACTCACAAAAGCAACGCCATTTAATTAGAAATCCAAGCAAGTTCAACAAATCAGTTATCCAGTGTCACTGTAGAGTTCCAAACTGTATCCGAAAACCTAAGTGATATGCAACATTCATTTAGATCACAACAAACCTTTAATTAGCTCAACTTAAAAAAACAGAAACGTCTACAAAAAAGGTCCTCTATTTTATAACATCTGATTTGACTGTGTCTGTTAAAATTAAAGTACCAAAACACAGAACAGTTAGTTATCTGACCCAAAAAAGACAGCAGGCAGTTCAGACACATCAACTACAACTAATACGCCAATTCTATGTTTGAAATAAACATCTGTAATTTACAGATTCTGATTTGAATAATTCTTCATAAAACCAATAAATGCCCTGCCTTTAAGTGAAACAAAGGAAAACTGTCCAAGCTACTATTCACTTTTCTGTCTCTCAGGATGTCTCCACTCATTCCAACTCAAGATTCAGATCAAGTAATTCATGCTCTACTAATTTGTGTGACACTAAAGGATCCCCCTGCACTGGATGGGATGCAGGCCACCTAGCAAATTCATATTTCCTTCTTGCCATACCATCTCCATAAAGCAGTTCAAGCACTTAAAACAGTCAAAAACAGCAAAAGTTAAAACAAAACATGCAGCATAACACCACCCAGTGAACAGTACAAAAACTGGATACAAGCCCTGCAAGGGACTGGAGAGGTGATACTTCCAAAAGGTGACACAGAACTCCAGCGTTAGCATACAATAAAGAAATATTTTTTAATACTAAAACAAATAAAAAGAAAACATTAAATTGTAAACAGCTAGCCCAACAGAACTTGCTCTCACATTCCACTGCTGCTGTACTGAGACAGGATGTCAGCCAAGCAGCTTTCTCCCCAACTTGGGGGTTTTCCCAATGACAGAATGAGGGAGAAAGTCTCTGCACTTGGGTGTTGGTTGGGAAGGCAAACAGGTCACAATGGGGTTCCCTAACTTTCAAAAAATATTTATTGCTACCAAGCAGGTAAGATACTTGAGAAGTTGCAGCAGACATCTGTTTAGCAGCTTGTCTGCCAAGGTAATCTATTCTCGATGGATGCGGATAGCAGACACTGGCCATACTCAAAAATCTCACAGCTGCCTGGCAATTGATTAGGCCTTCCCTTGCTGATGGGCAAAAAAAAAAAAATGCCATACTGACTGTATGATGAGAACTCCCAGTGGAAAGCACTCCTGTGAAGGTTGCATGATCAACAGAATTACCTCCAATATACTGATATGACTGGATAGTTATGATGTCATCCAGACACCCTGAACTGTCTGTCCAGTGAAATTCCCTCAACCTTGTGCACATGCATCTATACTGCCTTCCACCAAGGAAGGAGGTATGGGGAAACATACTAGAGGGCCTGTGTTCTGAGATCTTGGGACCTAAAGAATCCACTGAAGATGCAGTATGTGACATCTTCAACGGGAAGCCATGGGGATGGCTGCCACCAAGACACAGAGGCAAGAAGGGATGAGAGAGTGATCTTGGTAGATGAGGCTGTGCTCATGGGCAGTCTTGTTTTTCTAAATGTTGAGGCTGTAGAAGTGACTAACCACATTCAACGTTACTCCCACACAATGGAACAAGCTAGCCAGAAATTCCCTCACTGAAACAAGGTGTTGTATAGAACAGGCTTCTAGAAGGGGTGATCCAAGATGGGAAGATTCTTGCTCTCTGCAAATGCAAGTGTATGGCAATGACAGATGTGAAATTAGCAAACCCCCTGGAGGCCAAGCTGAAACCAAATGGAAGTGTCCTTAACAGGATACGAATATACAGAAACCTTCTGGATTTCCTTTATCTTTACGTGAAGATATGCATTTTAGAGACCCAACAAGCACATCCAGCCTCCTTCTGCCAAGACAAGAAAGGAACAACTGCACCAAGACCATGCAAAAGATTTCTATGAGGGGGAAAAGGTCACTTACATTCAAAACTGACCTGAGGTTATCACTCTCTATTTTGGCTGATGAAAAACAAAAACTAATAGTCCCTCCACGATGAAGAAATGAATAGATGCTTTATCTTCAAAAGTCTTTATTCACAAGTAAAAGGATGAGCGCTTTCGCGTAGAAAACCTCTACGCTTCTTCAGATGAAAATATTTAATGAAGCAACTCCATTTAAATATCAGAGAAGGCGGGAAAATTATATTATTAAATATCAATTATTCAATTATAACATTAACTACAGTGAGTGTGGGAATCTTAAAAACAACTTTGTTCAATAATATATCTAGTTTAAACGAAGGTAAAAAAATAAAAACAAAAATATCCGTTGTGATGGTTTATGTTATGTTGTAACATGAAAATGCTAAAGCTTAGTGAACCGTTACTAACTTTTAAAACCAGGACTTCATAAAAAATGACTAAGATTATCTATTTACATACAGCATATAGATACTCTACATGGTATTCTGAGCAACAACATCAAAATCCACCACATGGCATGCGCAATGGGGGATGTCTAAACGAACCCCCCCACAGATTAAACCCCGTTCATATAAGAAGGCATAAAAGCCAGGTGTATGGCAAAACCAAATATGACAAATGAAGTACTTTATATTATATACAAGACGACATAAGTGAATATGTTTTAGAGTTAATGTAAAATGAATTATACTTATACAGACATGAAATTCAATAATCTGATAGCTATGTGGACTGATTTGTTAAAAGCTGTATCTAAGCTGAAAAATATGTAAGTAAAATGTCTAACTATAAGGGAAACATAAATGCAAGGTAAAAATCAACAAAAACTGAGGAATCAACAAAAATAAGTGAAGAACAATCATAAAACTTGACCTCTAAATTACTATACATTTTTTGAAATATAAATATCAAATGATCAAAATCAGATAAATTGTTGCACTAAGGAATTCGATGGTTATCTATTGTAAAAAAAAGTTGTGTTTCTGGTCTTTGGTGCAGGCTGGAGAAGTTGTTTGACCGCAACTGAGCTACAAAATATAAGTATTTTTTGATTATTTTAACAGATTACTGTTTTTATAATTTAATATATATAAAGCACTTTGTCTATTCAGAATCTTCAGAAATCTTTTTCTGTTTAAAAACTTTCATAGCTTGTTGTCTTAGGCTATTGTATAAACTGAAACATTTACTCTGTGTAATTATCTCTTGGCTAGTGGGGCTGGTTCTTTTGTGTTCTTGTAAAAAAAAAGTTGTGTTTCTGGTCTTTGGTGCAGGCTGGAGAAGTTGTTTGACCGCAACTGAGCTACAAAATATAAGTATTTTTTGATTATTTTAACAGATTACTGTTTTTATAATTTAATATATATAAAGCACTTTGTCTATTCAGAATCTTCAGAAATCTTTTTCTGTTTAAAAACTTTCATAGCTTGTTGTCTTAGGCTATTTTGTCCTTTGCAGTTGCCCGCCCCTACTGTGACACACCTCCCAGTCTAGTGTCATTAGCTCATTCTTCTTAATACAGAGAGAACATTTGATAAGGCCTTCTGTTCCTCCTTTTTACCTTTTCAAAAAGTAAAACAAAACTTTTTTTTCTTCTTCGCCTGAACCTTCTTGTGTTCTGACTGTCCTTCTCAAACATATTGGAAATATACAGTATATTTCAGAGCATTTGTTATAACTGTATTTGCTATAACTGATTTAAGTATTTTTTTCTGGCTTTTTGAATATTTACTGCTTAGCGACTGCATCTTAGCCTGTTTATACAGCTCTGCATTCTATTTAAACTGTTTTGTGTTGATTAACTGTTTTGCACTCTTAAAAAGTTATTTGTTGCTTAATTTTACCTGTAGGCTAACACACTCAAGTGTGCTAGCCACTTAAAAGCATTTACTGTCTGTTTTTTTCCTTGTCTCTGTAAAAAAAAAAAAAAAATCTCTTGTTTTCCCACCTTACTGAACTAGAGTAGTCCAGTTTCAGAGTTGCTGATCCCTGGGCTTTGTTTTTAGTTCCTGTTACTGATCCATTGCCTTATTAGGAAGGAGGGAAGTTTCTTTGCTTACCAGTGGGAGTGGGAAGCACTGAGCAGCCTTTTGTCCGAATTGGTGAAGTTTCAGCCAGAAACTAGTAGTCTATTGGTCGTTTTGGGCCAATTCCTAGCTCCTTTCAGCCCCTGCTATAAAACACGCTAAACACGTGTTTTCCAGCTTATACCAACTCTGCACAGATCCTCGTGGTGGCCTGCAGAGTGATCCAAGCAACAGAGAGCTAAAAGAGTGACTTTCTACCAGATATAAGTATTTTTGTGGCTTTCCCACTGTTATTAAGCTAGCGACTGCATTTTAGCCTGTTTTACTGCTACTTTAAGTGATTTCTGCATTTTACACTGTTTATTGCACTTTAAGTTACTAATTGTTGCAAATTGTTTCTGTAGGCTACACACTAAAGTCGCTAGCCGATTTACAGCATTTATAGCATTTACTGTCTGTTTTTTCCTTATCTCTGTAATAAAACAAAAATCTCTTGTTTTCCCACTTTACTGAACTAGAGTAGTCCAGTTTCAGAGTTGCTGATCCCTGGGCTTTGTTTTTAGTTCCTGTTACTGATCCATTGCCTTATTAGGAAGGAGGGAAGTTTCTTTGCTTACCAGTGGGAGTGGGAAGCACTGAGCGCCTTTTGTCCGATTTGGTGAAGTTTCAGCCAGAAACTAGTAGTCCATTGGTCGTTTGGGCCAATTCCTAGCTCCTTCAGCCCCTGCTATAAAACACGCTAAACTGTACTGCTGATCTAACCAGCATATCCTATAACTGAAAAGTTCATCTCTACTTGATTCCCAAGTAGACTATTCTCTATCTGTAAAGCCTAGCACTTACTCCTACAGTACTTGCACCTTGATAAAGCACTCTTATTATAGATAGTACCCCACCAGCCCAAAACCCACTTCCCCGGAGTCCTTTGAAAGTTCTTTATCTACTACTTCTAGTATGTCGAGGGATCAGTTGCTAGTGTCCTCTCCAGCTCAACTGGTGAACCTGGGAATATTGAGGCAATGTTACAATTGCCTCATGTACCTGAACAATCCTCTCCTTCTCCCACAAAACACAAATACATGCGAGAGATGCAACTATACGGCCAAACTGGAGGCTGAGCTCTCTCAACATAGGACTGGCAAGACCAGACAGGAGGAGAAGGCAACCACACACAATACATACCCAGTCACACATGGTACCATCACAACTTCAAATCATACACATACTCACACAAAGACATACTCGGAGGCTCTGGTCAAAAATTTACCAAAACAGCAGAGGCCACCAAAGCAGACACCCAAACAACTACCACCTCACGACCCAACACATGCAACACATAGACCACACAGTCAGAGTGTCAAACAGTCACAGCCCTTAAGGCCAAACAAAATGCCAGACACACTTGTCATTGGTGATTCCATAGTCAGGCACACTGGCGTCCGCTCACCAGACTGAGTAAGGAGAAGGTCACAGTAAGATGACTGTCGGGCGCTAGAATCCGACACGTAACGCAAGCAATCAGGTTACACAACAGCAGGTACAAGTGCGACTCAGTCATTGTCCACGCTGGTGTCAGCGACCTGAGGCGTACCTCCTTGGACTACATGAAAAGGGACGTCGAGGAGCTCTCTGATTATGTAGCCCAGGCAGGTATGACCCTGACCTTGAGCAGTATCCTACCTTCACCTAGAATGATGCCACAATACAGTGATAAGATGATCAGCTTTAATAATTGGCTTAAATTCTGGTGTCATTCAAAGGGGATCAATGTCTGTCTGCCTGGGATGACATGCTGGACAAGCCACGCTGCTTCGCAAGGGACGGCTTGCACCTGTCACCCTGGGCTTCGGATATTGGCAAAGGCTCTTGCCACCCCATAGTGCCTTTTTAGGCAAGGCTCAAATTCTAAACCTACCACCCTAGAACACCAAAAGGAAAAAACTAAGGGTAATGCTGCTCAATGCCAGAAGTCTCAATCTCAAGATGCACGCACTCGAGGCCCTTCTCAATATGGAGAACATCGATGTCTGTGCTGTGACAGAAACCTGGTTCAAGGCTCCTGAGAGCACCCCAGCACTAACAGGTTTCACCTCATATCATACGTTCCGGCCCCAAAATCCGGACAACACCAAGAAAAGGAGGGGTGTCCATATTCAAAAAGGATACCCACACCTCAAGGTTGGTGGCAACGCACGATGCATCGGAGACCATCCAGGTGCAATTAACCATAGGCAAGACTGCTCTGCAATTTGTAGCATGTTACAGGCCACCCTCTCAAACTCAGGAACCTCACATGGCCTTCCTGAAAACATTGGAGGGATAAATGTATCTCCAAACACCATCATACTAGGTGACTTCAACTACCCTAATATAGACTGGGAACACTACTCAAGCCCGAACACTCTAACCCAAAGATTCCTGGAGTTCATAAACTCAAATGCCATGGAACAACTAGTCACCATTCCCACAAGAGGTGAAAACATACTTGATCTCATCATCACGAACATGGGATCAAAATGTTCAACACCGGAAGTATACCCCTCACTGGTGAGATCAGATCATAAACTAATCTCGCTGGAGGTCCTCATCCGCCCCACCTGAAACAAAAAGACCACAGTGAAAAACTTCTCAAAAGCCGATTTCACACTTCTAAAAACTAGTGTGGTCTCCTTTAAGGCCCCTGAGCCAGTGGTAAACATTACTCAAACCGCTGAATCACTTACAAATGCCTTCTACCAGCACCTACAGGACTGCATGGATCAGGCAATCCCAAACAAAACTAAGACTCTCTGTACCAAAGGCAAGCGTCCAGTCTGGTGGACCCCAGCCATAAACAAGCTCTACAACAAAGGAGGAAGCTACTACAAGATAGAGCAAAATCCTTGAAAGGTAAGACACCTTTGATCATTATAAGTAAAAACTAAGAGCTCTCATAAAATCATCCAAGGCAAATTTTGAGAGAAAAATCGCCAAGGACTCTAAAGACAATCATAAGGCCTTCTTTAGCTATGTTAGAAACCTAGGAGGAAACTCCCAGATATGCTCAGAATTAGTACAAAATGATGTGAAAATTACTGAACCTACACACATTGCTAACATACTGGCTGACAGGTTCAGTGCAAACACCCCTCCCCCAAAAGGAGAGATATCTATTCCAGAGGATTGTAGCCCCAAACATCTCCAACGCCCAGGTGAGAACTGCCCTCACTAAGGCAAAAACACAGCATCCATGGGACGGATGGTGTCCCCGGCTGTGTGCTTCATGAACTCAACGAGGAATTAAACCCACAGTTAGGACAGCTGTTTAATCTTAGCCTCACCTCAGGATACGTACCCAAGGAGTGGCGCGCACGGCGACTGTGGTCCCACTTCATAAGGCGGTGCCTCCACAGACCCTGGAAATTACCGCCCCATTAGCTTGACAAGCCTTATCTGCAAAGCCATGGAGAGGATCATAATGGAACTCATAAATAAAGACATAGGGAACTTGCAGACTTTGGATCCAACCCAGTTTGGCTTTGTCAAAGGCAGATCCTGCCTCTTAAACTTGGTTGACTTTTGAGACAGTCACCAAGGCCATTGATGAGGAAAGGCAGTCCATACAGCCTACCTCGACCTGGCAAAGGCCTTGACACAATACCCCACTCAGGTATCATCGAAAAACTCATCAGCTTGAATATAAACCCATACATCACAAGATGGGTTGCAAACTGGCTAAGCGACAGAACCCACAGGGTCAGAGTTGCTGGAGCCATGTCAGACTCAAAGCCTGTCACAAGTGGTGTCCCACAGGGCTCAGTCCTGGGTCCACTCTTGTTCGGCATCTACTTTTCTGAAGTACAAGCAAACACAGGAGGGTTATGGCTGACAAAGTTTGCAGATGACTGCAAACTGGGCCATAGTCGAAAACACATCTGACACAGATATCCTCCAGAAGGGCCTCACAGAAGCGGATAACTGGTGCCAGAGCCATGGCCTGAAGTTAAGCGCCAAAAATGCATAGTCATACCCTTGGGAAAAACAAGGTTACCCCTAGCTACCATATAGGTGACAATCCACTGAGCACAGAAAAAGTCATCAGGGATCTGGGGACCCAAGTTGACAGTAGTCTTCGTTTGACACTCATGTTGCTAAAGTAGTTAGGAAAACCTTCTATATCGCCCACCTGATCATGAAGGGATTCACATCTAGATCAAGGGAGGTCATCGTCCCCTGTACTCATCACTCATTAGACCTATGATTGAGTACAATGCCCGTTCGGAATGTATCTGACCAGACACCTGATGCAGCTTGAAAGGCCCCAAAAGTTCCTCACCAAAAGGATAAAGGGTCTCAAAAATATGTCTTATGCTGCCCGACTGAAAGAACTCCAGCTTTATTCAGTCTCATACCGCTTGCTCAGAGGTGACCTGTGCCTGACATATAAGGCCATGTCAAACCCAGATTTGATGAATATGCTTCACCTCAAAAATCTAGATCCCTCAGAACCACAAGGCGGGAGACTTAAACCTTGACACGGTTATAAATAGAACGTGCTGGAGGGACAGATTCATCACCCAGAGACTCCCTATGCTGTGGAACAAAATCCCGGTACATGTGAGGCAGAGCACCTCGCTGGCCTTGTTCAAGAGGAATCTTGACCAATGGATGGGAGATCACAGATATACCCCAGGGATTACTTCAGTGTCACTGCTTGACAGAGGCACAGAAAAATGATAGGCATAGTTTTTATTCAAACTAAAGGGGTGGCGAAAGCCACATAACTATGGGCTAGGCTTATAAATGCCCTTGGGCAGATAGCCTAGTATGAACCTATGAACCTATGAACCTATAATGTATTTGATATAAACAAATATATGCCAAGAGTGACATTGAAAAGTAGCTTATTTCCAGAATGTCTATTTTGGCACTAGAAGGACCCCCGAGTACCACTCCACCCCTCTCTGGTGAGACGTTCTGGAACAATCCTTAGAAGGTTTAAGACCTCTGTTTTTTCCTCTATTCATTTTTGCAGCAATGTCTGCTAACCATCAAGCTTCTCCTCTGCCATTACCCTGTCCAAGGGGGCTCCCATCTGCCATGCAACCAAGATGATGCATTATTCCATCACTGGCATCCCAGCAATAAGAGCTTTTCCCATTTCTGTGACCTAATCTTAGCCCTGGTGATGACAGGAGCACCTGCACCACCACAACGGCCACCTATGCACTCTTGGCTGCAAATGCATGCATGCTTTCCCACTTGTATCAAAATGGGGGTACAGTCTGGGGCAGCCAGGCCCACAGCTTACCTACACTGCCTCCTCACATCATGCCAGACCTACTCTCTTCAGCCAAGGCCCTACCAGGTGGGGAACCACTCACCATCCAAGAATAAGAATATCCTATCTTTCTTGACTGTGCCATCAAGTGCCCAAGACACAATTCAAAATCTGGTCACTTGGAAAATAGTCAGGGCTTTATACATCTACATTACTAGCACAAGTTAAGATCTCTGTATTTGCTGTTTTCATCTGATGGGCTGAGATGTCTATCAGTGTAGGGGCAGGGAAGTTTCGGAGGACAGAGAAGTAATCTTGTAACCCTGGATATAACTACTCTCACCCAGCTGTACTTGGTTAAAAATTTCCAAGCTGACAGATGGAGGAACAGAAACACTCTCCCAACTGCCTCTGTAGGGCAGCAAACAGGCACTGCTTCAGGGCTGCTACTGATCATCCATAAACAGATCTCAGCTGCCCAATGACTTCCAAAAACTTCTGCCTCATGCTTCTAACCAATATGGAGGTTATGCCATTTGTCAGAGTTCTTCCCAAACTGCTGTTTCTGTCGGTAACACCCACAAATGAGCCACATTTGTTAAGGGCTCTTTTCCATCTCAACAAACAAGCAACAAGAACATGGAATTTTAAAACAACAAAACAGTCTTGCCCTTGGTTTTCATGTGTGCCTTGACTTGAAACCCAAATAATAAATGTGCACAGAAAAGGACATTCTTAAAAGTCACTATGACATCTTAGACAAAATCCATTTAACAGAGCCATGCATGCCAGTGAAATTCTAGCAAAACCATTGGCAGCATTACAACAGACTAGTACCATAACGTTTGCCATCATAGACACCATTGTCAACTGGGACAGTAACTTGCCTTAGATTGGTCCGCCTGGCTGGCTTATCTGGTGCATCAGAAATGTGCCACCATGTTGGCCAGTTAAGTGAATGTCCTCAGAGTAAATGTAAAGGATACATTTACAAGTTTCTCTGGCCATTCCACTGCCCTGCACTCTTTATATAGTGGGTGGATCACTGACCTCTTAGACGTAGGTATCCTTGTAATGGCAGCTGCCAATGGCAACATACCTTGTTTAAGAGGCTCTGACTAGAGACTTTTTTGGGGGGACAGAAAGACATGGACTGCTATCAATAAAATCTAGGTTTTCCCAAGAGACATTGGTGGTAACCTTTAAAATGTCTGCCAATGGTAGTTCAATGCAAGAAAATACAAGAGTAGACCTGCAAAAGCATTCTGCAGCTTCTGTAGTAGGAAAAATGTGAGTCAGTGAATCAGCCCTCTCTCTCTATCTAGCACATCCTCTTCAGGACTTGCTCATACTTGAGATCATCAGGAGGGGATACAGGAGGAATCAGGATCCTCATTACACAAGTCAACAGTGGGAGATTCAGAGGGAATATCTACAGACTTCCTCTTGCATGTAACCTTCTTATGATCTTTGGAGGTAAACAGTCTGAAAAGGAGGAAAACTTTCTCTTAGGGGCTGAAGTGGCTTGAGGAAGCTGCATAATGGCTTCAGTCAGTCTGTACTGGACGACAACTTAGGGTGTCTATGAGACTCAAAAGCAGGTATTCTGGTGCTGAAGGCAATGCTGGCATAAAAAAGTAGTACCTGGGGAGGTCTCAAAAGAAAATGGTTGCAAAGTCAAAACTAATTAGCACCAACAACTGCGTTAGCTTTGAATAAAACTGGGTGAAATTCTCCAGCATCAAAAAGTACAGCTCTGTAAGTTGCACTTCACTGTATCAGTAGATGTTCAAATTCTTCACTGCTGCAGTAGCCTATGGATTGTATCCTGCCATAGATACAGCAACTGGACAGTTTCAAAATGCTTTCATCCCCTCTACTTACAGGCCTAAAAATCCTTTTTGGAGGGAGCTATATAAAACAGCCAAACTTAGTAAAAATATTCAGGGCTTTCTTGCCCCTAATCAAAAGAAAAAGGGGGGGGTAACTGATTACAACTTGTATCCCATTAGAACTATATACAACAAGGGGGAATGGTAGCGCCTAAACCAACAGTGAAGAATTCTAACATTGCCCATTATGAGTAAGTGCAAATCACACAACTGCAGCAAGTTCATTATTTCCAATGTTGCAGTAGCCTACGGGTAGACTACCACAGCTCATCAAATCTGGGAAGAGGAAGGACAGAGGTCCAGGAGCTCCTGGAGAACAGCCTTATCAAAGCCAACTCTTGACCTGGAAAACAAATCCAGTCTGTAAGTGCTTTGTAAATGTACAGAGAGAGGCCCAATTTTTTGCCTTTCGAATACCATCACAGAAGCTAAAGCTCTAGTGCAATGTACCTCAACACTGCCTGGAATAGATTTTCTATACTGAGAGTAAGAAAATACAATAGCAAACTAAAAACACATGGAAACAGTCTTTTTAGACATAGGTTTTCATTTCTAGCCCCAGAATAGAAAATAAATATAATAAACAAACTGTATATATATATATATACATATATATATATATATATATATATATATATATATATATATTTATCTATTTTGTGAGCGATAGATATATGTATACACACATACAGTGTCCCTGCATTTTGTCAAAGATATGTTTGGCTGACAAACCCTAGGGAAGGAATGTAATGTTGAATGTCTGGATAGCCAAATGCACAAAATGGCTACAGTTTGTTTCACTGAGGCAGGTGAGAGGGTTTTGGAGAGGGTGACAGCATTTCTCCATTCACGCATGTCTCCACACAAAAGACGCTCTAGCTGAGAATCGAACCGGACAGCGTCTTACTGTGAGGAGACAACGCTACCGCAGCACCACCACCGCGGTAGGCGGCTATGGGTGCAGCAGCAGCCCCCCGTATTTGAGAATACAGTTCTGTGGTACTGGACAATGAAATATGTATTTAGCAGTCTCTCTAAAATCAATGCTAAATACATATTTCATTGACCAGTACCACAGAACTATATTCTCAAATCTGAGAACTACTACTGCACATAACCGCCTCCTAAACTGCCTGTAGTACTCCCTTTCAAAAATCACAAAATATATTCTATAAAGCTTCTCAAAAGCTGACTACAACCACCTAAGGGAAGGTATCTGTAGCTTCACACTACCATCCCCCTCAGAGGATGTAGACAACTAATGCTGAACAGTACACCAGTGCAGTATACAAGCACCTGTACAACAGCATAGACTCAGCCTTACCCAACAGAACTAAAATCTGCTCCTCAAGGAAACACAAACCTGTCTGGTGGACATCCTCTATCAACAGGCTTTACAACAATAGGAAGAAACTGCTGTCCAGGGGTAAAAAAGTAACAAATTCCAAACTGGAAAAACTCCCTCCTTAGCCTCAACAAGCAAATTAGATCACTAGTGAAAACCTCCAAACCCAATTATGAATCAAAACTAGCCTCAGAATCAAAGGGAAACCACAAAGCCTTCTTCAGTTACTTCAGAAACCTCCACGGCAAAGCCCAAGTTTGTTCCGAATTAGTACTTAACTGTATCACTTACACTGATCCTGCTGACTTAGCCAACCTGCTAGCAGATAGGTTCAGTGCAAACGTCATCCTCCCTGTCCCCCCAATGGTCCTTTCAACATCCCAAACACTTGTCCCACACATCATATCTCCATAGATCAAGTGTTAAAGACCCCATTCAAACCAAACAACACAGCTTCCATGGGATCAGACAGTACCCCAGGCTGTATTCTGCAACATACCCAGCAAGAACTAGCTTCACCATTGAGCACCCTATTCAACCACAGCTTAAGTACAAGCTTCATTCCAACAGATTGGAGAACTGCCACTGTCAACCCTTTGCACAAAGGTGATGCCACTACTGACCTGGAAACTTTCACCCAATTAGTTTGACAAGTTTGATCTGTAAAGTCATGGATCATATTATTATGGCTCTCATAAACAAAGACATAGGCAATCTCCAAGCACTTGACCTCACCCAGTTCGGATTCGTCAAGGGCAGATCCTGCTTGTTGAACCTGGATGACTGGTTTCAGACTGTCATCAAGGCCCTGGATGAAGGAAAGTCAGTACATACAGCTTATCTTCACTTGGCCAAGGCCTATGACACAATCCCCCACTCAGGCATCATCAAAAAGCTAACAATTTGGTATAAATCCCTATCTCATCAGGTGGGTGGCCAGCTGGTTCAGCGATAGGTCCCACAAGGTCAAACAAGGCGCCTCCACCTCCAATAGCAGACCTGTCACTAGTGGAGTTCCCCGGGGATCTGTCCTGGGACCACTCCTGTTCAGCATCTACTTCTCAGAGGTCCAGGCAAAGACAAAAGGCCTGTGGCTGACCAAGTCTGTAGACAGCTGTAATTTGGATGCTGTCCTTGACTCCCCAAATGATCTTAACATACTGCAAGAGGGTCTCATAGTAACAAATGACTGGTGCCAAAGTCATGTATCATATCATTTGGCAAAAACATGGTCCCCACTGATTACTACATCAACTGCAACCCTCTAAACACACAATCTGTGGTGAGAGACCTGGGTATTCAGGTTGACCATTGTGTAGCGGCAGTGGTCAGAAAAGCCTTTTACTTGGTTCATCTCATAAGTAAATGGATTGCATCCAGAAAAAAAAGAGGTTATTACCTCTCTATAGTCCTCCCTTATTAGACCAATAATTGAGTATAACACCCCGTTTTATATGTACCTCTCCAAAACATCTGCACCAACTAGAAAGGCTACAGAAATACCTCACAAAGAGAATCCATGGCCTCCAACACCTGTCCTATAAGGACAGGCTCAAATCACTATCACTCTACTCGGTATCATACAGATTGCTCAGAGGTGACATGCCTCTCACCTACAAGGCAATCTTGGACCCTGGCCTACTAGAGATACTCCATACCTGTAAGTCTAACTACTCCTAGCGCATCACCCACTCGAAAGACCTGACTCTAATATGCGATATCAACAAAACCTGCTGGAGAGACAGGTTTGTCTCCCAGAAGCTGCCCATCTCTGGAACAGACTTCTCATACACGTCAAGCAGAGTACCTCGCTGACACTCTTTGACCGCAACCTTGATGAGTGGATGGGAAACCACAAATCTGTACCCAGGGTTCCACCTGTGTCCCTGACTGACAGGGGCAACAGGTGCTGACTGAAGTTTCTTTTTGGGATAAATTCTTAGTTAGGCTTGTAAGGTCCCCAGGGCCATTAGCCTAGTAACCTCCTATGATCCTATGAAAAGGTAGGCAAAGTAATAGTACAGAGGCACAATAATAACTTGAAAAAAGTACAGAGCATAATACAGAGATTTCTGAATTAAACAGTTATATGCAGAAGAAAAACGTATATAATTTGAGGCATTATTTAAATCAAGCAATAGAAAAATATGAATTTTAGTCAGTGAGAAAGGCACAGGTATTCAGCATAAAATGTACTGCTTCTAGCAAGCCAGTTTTTACTAATATGCAATGCAATCTCAATTTTTCAGCAATTAAAGCTTGATCACCGCTCATACAAAATCTACAGGATATTAGCACAAACCTACTGACACTGTTACTAAGAAAACCAACAAAAAATTGACATTCTACAGAAACTGAAGACGTTTTTTCTTAAGCCGACATCCAGAACCAATGTTGCACAAGGCCCACTTATGCCCATTCTGCTCAATGGCTCTGTTCTTCTAAGATTTCCAAACATACCCTCTCCAAAATGGAAGGTATATACAATAAAACAGCAAGGTGTGTAGAAGGGACACTTCCACAACTCAAATGTTTACAGTGAAATAGAGTGCAGTTATTGCAAGGAGGTTACCTAAAGGTGATCTAGTAATCAAAGGATTAATTATTGACTTACAGAGCTAAGAAAAGCACTGATGTACAGAAAAACTGGGTAAGACACTTACACTGAAGGCACAGCATAAAATAATTTTTCCATGTCATACAGCTTATATCTGTGACAAAGTTGTTGCAGCTGCAACTATTTCCTTTGGAAAGGGACTATTTAATTGTAAATATCACTGTCTGCCATTCAAGGAGTCTACAAATACCAAGGTATTAGACTGGCATTTTCATGATGACTGCTGTTTGCAATAGTTGGTTACAGGTTTGTTTTCACCTCTTCAGGTAAAATAAATTAATCTTCCTCCCTAACATGAGTTAATGAAAGAACTAAGTATTAAGGCCTTTGAACAACAGAGCTAAGTATTATGTTAACTATTTGCATACTGTAAAAGATAAACTAATCGTGATAGAGATCATCACCATTTTATACAGCTTGCTTACTGCAGTACACATCACATACTATGCAGTCAGCTACAACATATATTTAACGAACTACAGTGAAATTCCCATAATGCAGTAACAGACCATTAGACTGCGTCATAATCAAGAGAAATTGTAGTGATTCAAGTGTCTCCCAATTGTAATTTTGAGACCTGTAACAGCAAGCCCAGAATCAGACAAAAAAAAAGTGATTCAAAAGTACAGTGAATACTGAAAACTCAGTGCTCTTATTTTAATTTTTAAATAGGGTCAACGTCCTGCAACCCTGACACACACACACACACACACACACACACACACACACACACACACACGTCCACCCACCCACACACACACACGCGCGCGCACGCACACACGTCCACCCACCCACACCACAACTAGTGTGCACTAACTTGGAGATGCACCCTGAAAAAAGGAGAAAACTCCAAGATGCAATGACATTGGACTTGGTACATACTTTTGCCACTTTCATACAGTCAATCTTGCTGTTTCAGGACTTGTAGCTTTTGAGTCTTAGACATTCAAATGGTCACCATTTCAAGTCATTTGTTGTGATGTAAATGTCAATTTTCTGATGAAATGACTACTGGATTAAACCACACTTTGCAAAATAGAAAAAGCTTTATTTGCTGAAAACTATCTCATTTAGAGTGTTTAGTTATGACACTTCTAGAATACTAACCTCAAATTAAACAGTATATTCTGACCGGCTACCCTGTCATTATCTGGCCCTTACTGCTCAAAAATTCCATTATGCAAATCTTGCTTAAGCCAGAATTTCAACTTCTACACATTCATGTATGTTCCTTCCTTAATAAACTCTTACACAGCACATTCCCCAGAGGAATCTCATGTCATCTACTATGTTTAATCTCACCTGGAATAAGAGAATTAATTCCATGCTCTCCTGTGTAGCATCCAAAGTCTTAAAAGCACTGTCAGATGCCACAGAATCGCAGGAAACCTTATCCAGTTTTAATTCACTACTGGATATTTATTTAAAAGTTGTTCCTCGTGTTTTTGTGGCATTATGTAACACATACTGCTACACTTGGTAGGTTATCTGGCAATGACAATGAATATATATTCAGCCTGAATACCTGCTTTTGTGCACATTTATCTGTCTTTATTATGCTTCTTTGATTTATTCTATATCTCATTTTCTCTTAAGCTGTGTTAACTACTGACCACATACGCCATAACCCTCTGTAAAACTGTTTATAAGCCATAACCTTCCTCTAGTTAAGAAAACAATAATATGAATGAATTTATCAGAGTTCCTGTGAGTGCAACTAAAGTACTGAAGCTGTATTACTGCATAAGTATATAGAATGTTTTCTTTGCAAATGAAAGTACAGTTGTGCAAGCAAACTTACCATAAAAGTAAATGTTTGAATGGTCATTGCTACAGTGCTGTCTCCACCCTCCCTCCTCTACTTTTTTTTTTTTTTTTTTTTATCCCAGGGTATTGACTTTTGTTATAGTCCTAGCATTGTTTCCATAAGTAACCACAAACAAACTAGCAAAAAAGAAACAACTTCGAACAGCTGCAAAAAAGCCACAAGCAGCAAACAAGTTCCAAAAAATAAGCACTTTCGTCTCACTTCAATGAGCGAAACTTCTTCAGACAAAGAACCCCTACCAAGATGCAACCATTTAAAAAACATTTCAATTCTGTCACAACTACATTAAATTAGAATCTAAAAGGTACAGTTTACCCACATAAAAGAATATACACAATGCTACGCTACTTGAGTATAAACAAACATAATCAAATATAAGAAATATATAAACGAGCAAGCAATAACTAAAATGTTGAATACGATCATGAATAACCTTTTAAAAATCATGTTTTCTCAAAAAATCATATTATCTTAAAAATTATTATACAAAAAGACTATGATAAAATTAGTAGCAAAAAAGTACTCAAATATTGTGAAACAAAATAGAGTGTTGCTAATGTAGACAGGCTAACAAAGCAGAAAAATCATGTTTATCAGGAAAATTAAGACACACCAGGTTATCTTTGTAAGCTCCATAGTTTTAGAACACATGACAAGGAGCACGAATCTTTCAATCCTGGTGCGTTATAGGCATTCAATTTTATTTGCCATAATAATTCACGCAGTTCCAATTTCGGAGCAAGGAATCCCCCCCCCTAGGGTTCTGCTCTACCTGACCTATTATCCTGAAGGTGAAACTGTGCTGGGGACGTCCATGGACATGTTTGGCCAATGCATTCTCCAACCTAGATTTCCTAATACTATAATTTATTTTATTTTATTTATTTTACATTTGTTGACCGGACTAGTCTAGCTGGAGACATGTCCATTTTCAGTAGAGGCCCGGGGAGAAAAGCTCCAAGAAATCATACAGAGTTTATACAAAGTTAAAAAAGTAGTTATACAGATATTGAAAAACAGAATTATCACAAAAAATGTTTTTTTTTTATTTATTTTTTTATACAAATAGTACAAATCAGAATTTCCATGATCATTTTGTACGGTACATAGGTACAGTATATATATATACATATATGTTATATGCAATAATATAGTTTATTGATACATAAAAGGTAGTTACTATAGGATGGGGTGAGATAAGTGAATAGGAGAAGATTTAGTCAGGGTTAGTACAGGTGCATAGCCAGTGATTATTGAGATATAGTTTTAGATTCCTTTTAAAAAGTGAGAGAGAAGTCTGAGATGTGATTTCACAGGGGAGTTTATTCCATAGTTTTCCAACAGAGTTAGAGAACAAGGAGTCACCTGCTGAGTTGTTGGGTTTAGTAGTATTGATCAGCAGTTTGTTTGAGAAGCATACATTTTTGAGATTATTATAAGGTGTAATGAGGCTAGAGAGTATTGGAGTATTGCTAGGTTGATACAGGGTCTTGTGGGCTATTGTCAGCTGGTGAAATTGAAGCTGGTTAAGAAATTCAAGCCAATTTAATTGTTTAAGATTTAGACAGTGATGGGTTCTGAAAAGAGAGCCTGTAGCAAATCTAGCATTATTATAGGAAGTTGTTAGTTTATTGAGGCTGTTTTTAGAGAGATTGGTATATATGGGAGAGGCGTAAAGCAGAGTGGATATTAGGTTAGTTCTGGCTATAGCGGTCCTAGATCCTGGTGTAAGATGGGGTTTAATTCTGTAAAGGGATCACAGTTTTTTGTTAACTGATTTTATTGTAGCATTTATGTGAGTATCAAAGTTTAGATTGTTGTCTATTGTTATTCCTAACAATTTAGTCAGGAGAGATAAGAGTACCATTGTTAGAAGTGAGATTGAAATGTAAAGAGGTGGACTTTCGGGTTGGTGTGAAGAGTAGCAGTTTAGTTTTTTGGGGGATTTAGACAGAGGCAGCGGTGAGAGAACCATTGTTCTACAGTGTTGAACGCTTTTTGGGTAAGAGTCTGAAGTTCAGTTTGAGAAGTGGCTGAGCAGATTATGGTAGAGTCATCTGCGTATTGAATGCAGGTGGAGTATGGAATAGCTGTTTGCAGGTCATTAATGAAGATGGAAAATAAGAATGGGCCTAATATGGAGCCCTGTGGGACACCGAGAGAGATAGGAAGGTGATTAGATAGTTTATTTTGCCAGAGTACAGCCTGCTGACGGTTATCAAGGTAAGATGTAAACCAGTTCAAAGATAGAGGATCAAGTGAAAGAGAATTTAGTGCATAAAGGAGTAGTTGGTGGTTAACCATGTCAAAAGCTTTGGATAAGTCGATGAAGACTGCGGATGAAAGACAATTTTTGTTGCGGTTATTCTTGATGCAGTTTGTGAATGATAGCAGGGCAGTGGTGGTACTATGGAAAGGTCTGAAGCCATGTTGACAGCAAGTGGATTGTTCTGGAGAAGGTGGTTGAGTAGTTGTTTATGGATGCATTTTTCCATAATTTTTGTAACAGGGGATAGTAAAGCTATGGGATGAAAGTTGGAAAAAAGTCGTTGGAGTTCCCCCCTTTATGTTTTGGGATGATATGCAAAATTTTCCAGATTGATGGGACAGTTCCTTCGCTTATTGATCTATTTATCAGAATAGAAATAGGGTGGAAATAGAGCATATAATTATGCTCGTAGACTCTGTCCCTGAATCTACAGTTGGTCTTGCTGATGTAGAAACAAGGACAAAGCTTACAATTGGCCAAATAGACCACCCCTTTAGATGCACAATTAAATCTCTTATTTATAAAATATTTTTGTTCCTAACAGATACAGTATTGCCAACCTCCACGTGTCTACGAGTGCAACTCTCACATTTGTACATGCTGGGAGCTCTCTTAGCCCCTTCCAACAGGCTTTTAAGATCAAGTCTCCTTCTATAAATAATCCTATGTTTTGACTCAACAATAGAACCTAAATCATCATCTGAAACAAGTAAATTCCAATTTTTATACAAGATTTGTCATATAAAAGGGGCATCAAAACTGAATGATGTGATAAGTCACCTTAAATAAATTTGACCCATCAAGTTGATCCTGCTGCCTAATAGGGGATGTAATGCCATTAAGCCCTGGTCGGTTTGCAAGAATTGGGTTGAATACACCATTAATTCTCTTGTGTTGCACCTCACATATCAATTCCTCCAATAACTGAAGGAGGTACCCTTGCTTCAAAAACATAGCAGGGTCTTTAGGATCCCTCACACTGTTAGTATGAAAGCTCTGAAGGGCACCCAAACCCGACTTTGTTCGCTCTGCTCAAGCTAACTTACAGTTTGGGCATATGGAAAGTACCCTTAAAGCTCTGGAAGCTGTCCAGCTGTTGTAGCCTGCGCAGGATATAACCCATGTATCTTGGGGTACTGCAGCAGTGACCATTCAAACATATGACCAGGCAGCCTCTGGAGAATGGTCCTAACAAAGCCTGTCCTTGACCTGGAGAAGGAATCTAGATTATGCTGCTTTGTAAAATTGTGCAAAGAGGACCAAGTTGTTGCTTCTGTAATACTAGCATAAAACCCCTTCCAAAAAGCCATGGATGAGGCCAAGGCCTTGGGTAAAGTGAGCCCTGACCCTTCCTGGCATGGGATTGTCCTTTCTCCCTTATTTTCGGCTCTGGAAAGAAGACAGGGAGCTGGACAGCTTAGCTTTCAATAAACTTGGATGCTACTTTAGGCATAAATGAAGGATAAGTTCTTAAGGAAATCCTTGTTTTTGTGGAACGTGAGAGAAGGTTGATCCACCATGAGAGCTTACAACTCAGATACACTTCTTGCTTAGGTCAGCTCAATTAACAGACTTTTCTATGTTAAGACCCTCAAGTCAGCATGATTAACTGGTTCAAATGAAGCAAGATTTAATTTCTCTAACACAAAATTAAGATCATATGGAGAAGCCACCTGTTTCCTAGTAAGCTTCTTATGCAAAAACTCTTTCAAAAACATTTTTACATGAGGCGGCATTGAAAGAGGGGGATCCATGGAAAATCAGGTTGAATTAGCAGACAAATGAACCTGGACTGAGGAATAACTTATTAACTCATACAAATACTACAACCAGAGAAACTACAGCCCTGAATGGGTTCTTGTTCTTTTGTTGGCACAAACTAGAAAAAACCTTTTCACTTGCTTATCTATCTGCTTCCTTTGGGGCAGCAGGTTGGCTATCAGGGAAATTGTAGGCAGTGATATAAACAAAAAGTAGACAGAACAAGAGGAATAACAGAAGGTTCTAGAAATTCCAGTTGTAACACATCAAATTACTTCCAGAGGGACTGAGAAACATTGTTTCCCTACTGAAACAACCATTTCATTCTAAAAATAGTTTCAGAGAAACAGAATCCTTCAAAAGCACTGACCAAAACCACACTTGCCTAAGAATATGAATCAGAATTCTGTGCAGACAACACAATCTGTGCTTTCAGAATCATTTTAAGGTTCAGACAACTGAATTGCTTTAGACAATGAAAAATCCCTTTTTCTTTTACCAGAAACAGACATACAGGAAAGGTCAAGAGACTGCACTACATCCTATACTAAGCCCAGTATAAATTACTCTGGTCCAAGGCAGGAAAAGGCACAGGTTTCTTCTTTTTTTTTTTTTTTTTTTTTTAAATCTTTTTGACAGGACCATCTGAGGAAATGGGCCCGTTTCTGCTAGCAGAAACTTCCATAAGGATGGCCGCAGCTTTCTGGCTAAATGGAGTGGCATTCACTGCCCTTTCTCCTAGAACCGACAAGTGTCTCTTCCTTGCCCACAAGGGACACTCCAACAGACACAGAAGATGTGTCAAACTCCCAATCCATAGCGACTGTTGGCATTGCACAAACAGGACCCAAGGAAAAAGATAAGTGGTCCAAGGAACCAGCTTTGGCCACAGCTGGAGCCCCCATCTGCGAATGAGGCATTTTATCAGTTTGTTATGGTGGTAAAGGCTGTTTAATCTTTCTTCTTCTGTCTGAAGAAAGGAAGAACCAAGGAACTGGTAGGGTTTTTCATGGTTACACCAGAAAAGGGGTCAAATTTCCGGGGAAGCGTGGCAGTAATAGTCAGTAAAACAGGCAAGTTGTAAAAAAGTAACCTTTTCCACATTAAAACACAGTAAAAAGCAGACATTTTCCCAGCCCCAAAATGAATATAACACAACTTTTACCACAGAAAAAATAGTTTAAAGTTAATTTTAATTTTCTTTTACCACAAAAGTAAGAAAGTAACACTCCAGTTCAAAAGTCATGCGACAGTCATTAAAAGCACTTTGCCCCAAGTTACAAAAGTTTTACAGAAAAGGTATGTTTTCTGTCATAAGAAAGCAGGAAGGTTTTTACCTCCAAAAAGAACTCAACTGCCCGGAAATGGAACAGAGTCAGTTTGACTTAATAGTTTAGGTGTGTGTGTAAGGTGCTCCAAAAGCTTTAGAAGCTGGATGGCCATTGTACAGAATACAGAAGTCCTACTTGGAAAAGCTGTCAAGGGATGAGAGAAATAAATACTCCAAGGGTTAGAGGGTACACCAACACCGCAGGACTAGCAAGCTTATTGCCAAAGTTTCACCAGAGAAAGCAGGGCTGATTGGGTTGTAGGGCTCTTGCATAGCTCGGGAATGCAATTCCATTCCCCTGAAACAAAAGAACCCAATGGGCACAGGGAGCCACTGTGCAAAGTTCTGCAGAAAGAAAAAAAAATACTTTATGGTAAAGAAATTACTAATCAAAGTAAAGCAAGGCAGCCAGTTCTACGATCCACTAAATTAAAGCACTAAGTGTGACTCAACTCAGGCTCAGTGAGTGATCTGGGCACTAGAGAAACCAGCTACGGATGGCAAGAGTGAGTGGCTAGTGCCAGCTCACCCATCCTAGTCCAATCCAATACTGACAGCTAGTACAGACAAAGTGTACAGGTAAGCAACACAAGACTAGGATGTGCTTGCTGGCCAAGTAATGTACTCTGCAGCTTAGGCTGTGCCCTTGTGCAACAATAACAGCAACAAATCAAAGATACCACAGGGCGCTGAAAATTATGATACAAATGACCCCAATGGCGGAGTAGACAATGGCCTCCCTTAAAGGTTCTAATGCAATGAATCAGCATAGAAAAAATGCTGAAGCTGATATCAGTAGGCTTAGAAGAAAAATCATACAGAAAGGGAAAACAAAGTAATACCTCTGTGGCACAAATGGATTCAGCTCTGACTATGACCTAAGTGACTCTGACTCAAGTAAAAGGCCTCAATACTAGAGTAGTCATCTGGGGAGAATGAACAGCATAATGCTGACTTGTCAAGGAATGGTGGGTTCCATGCCTGGGTACAGCCTCCTATGGAGACAGAAGACTACTCCAGGCAGACAAAATGAAAAGATAAAGCAGCTCATCCAAAGTGTAAGCTGCAAGCACAGTAGCTTACACTCCCTCACTCACTGCACTGAAGTCAGTGCATGTCCTGCATGGTACAGGGGGGGGGGGTGCTTAAGGGTAGACCAAAGTGAAAGAGCTTCCATACTTTTAAGACAATTAGCCCCCACATTTACAGGGTGGCACCAAACATACATCAGGAGACAACGAAATGCATGGTAATGTACTGAATATGTATGCCACTGAGATAAAAAAAAAAATACATTGCAACAGAAAATCCAGTGGGTGGTGTCAAAGTTTTCTTAGCAAACTGCATAAAGGAGAAGTCAGTTCTCATAAAACTGATACTTAGAATAACATGATTATCATGTAGAGTGAAAATCAAATCACACACACCCGTTAGTCCAGATAGTAAAGCATAACACACGTGCAGGACCTATTGTTATGCCACAATTCTATTCTCTGGGATCCCAGGAAATACAAGGCAATCAAGTTCATTTATATATTGACAATGCTGCCGACCCTTGTGCTATATCCCTCTTCTCAAAAAGGGCAAAGCTATTCAGTCCTGGGATAAATATATGGGTACCCATCCAACCATATAAGTTGAAATCTGAAGGCTACTAGGATGTCAGTGTGTTTAACTTCCACAGATGTTTGTTCCAGAGGTGGGGTACATGTTAAACAATAAATCGCTTTGTGGTATTTTACTTATGTGTCCACTATTTCAGGTTCTCAATCACGAAACATGTCTTCTGTGTTACAAAAATGTTCCAGATTGCAGGATGATTTAAAAATACTAGTACACACAGTTGCTCGCTTTGGCCTAAAATCAATTTAGGCAGATACAAAAGGTGAACATTACTTACTGCTCTTTCATTTCAACATAATCTTCATCATTGTGCTTTGCTATATCAGTCTCACTTGCATCTTCAGTATCTAAGGAAAAACATGAATTCTTGTCAGGTATGAATACAACAATATACATTTTTTCATTGTTACAACGTACCTAGTCAGATCAACAAAGCTTAAACGGAATCAGCACATAGAAGGCAAGAGGCAGATGGATGTCTCCAAACAAGCAACTGTCCACATCAGTCCAAAAACTAAACTCAGCCCCCATGAGAAACAACTATGAAGTTCCACAGAGATATGCATTTTGCAATCTACCCAGATTCCTGCCACAGTTCATTTTTGTACACAAGGTTTTACTCAGCACATGAATCACAGTTAACACCACTGAAAAGCCAGAACAAAAAGCAATGCACATTTCTGCCATCTAAGTGCATTTGCTCTACAGATTATACTAACAAAATAGACTACTCATCAGTCTGTGTACCTAAAATAGTTTTTGAAACCTGCGGCAGATCATTCAGTACAGTAAACTGATTCTGTGCATTTAATAGTATACAACCATCACTCAAAACATCCACACTGTAAATGCACTTAACTAGTCTATCAAAATCCTCTTCGCTTTTATTTATCATGTTAAATGTTTAACGTTCCTATTGATGACAAATGAAAAAGTATGGAATTTTAACCAAGTCGACAAAAAAATAAAAATTTTGAAGATAAAATAGAAAATGATGGCATAATCAAATAATTAGATTTGCTAAACACGTTTAACTTTAAGATATATTTAATGTAGCAACACTAGTTAGCATAAAAAGGTTTACGAGGCACTTCTGTGCATATTTTTATTTACTTCCATCTGTTTACCAGGATAATCTAACTAGGTTGTTTGAAAAAACCCAGGCAGAAAAACTCCATTGTTTTATATATACATAAATATACATTCATAATTAAGTTAATATTATGACATACATTTGCTTATGGCTTTAAAATACAGTTTTGAGTAATAAAGAGACAAAAAATACACACTAAGATGAAAGCAGTTTCACATGAAGTGAACTAGCTAACAAGAATAATATATTAATTGTATTTGCATATATAGCAGTTGTAGGAAGAGAAAAGAGGTCAGATGGTAGTTAACAGAAAAAAAAAAAAAAAAAAGAGTAGAATTTGAAGTGGCGAAGGGTTATGTACAAAGGATAAGATCCTCAGTTAGATAGCACAGTAATATAGATAGGTCGGTGGAAAATAAGAGAGAGATATTAAGAGAGTAAGAGGAGGAAATGAAGAGCAGTTGGGTATGATACAGATTTCATTACAGGGTTAATGACGGATGGATATCTAAACTGGAAGTACTTGGAAAATATAGCTGGAATATGTTGTGACTAGTAGCTTTACAACAGATGGGGCTTTACTTCAAAGAGATGAGCAACAGCATATCTATATGGGTTTTTAAATTTAGATTAGATGGCAGCCCATCTTTCTCAGACTCTTCTTGTAGATCTTGGTCTTGCCTTTCATGCCATGAAAGATCTGATCCTTGAACTTCTATTCCTTCTCAGAACAAAAAGTTATTCAAATATCCACTTACTGTATCTAAACCTGCATCAACAGATACACAAGAGACATAAGCATGATAAATGTATCTGTTAATGAAGATTTAGGTCCCTGGTTCTAGTAGCGGTGAAGCCATTTGACTTGCAGAGATACAGGAAGTCCAAGACAAATGTGTTTCTAATAGAGTAATATGTGAGAAAGAGATTGCCCTTCAAAAGTCAATAAGACACTAAATAAAGGGAGAGCGGCTCCAGCCTGTCTTGATACCTCAGGAACCTTAGGCCTGTGGTCATTCTGGTTATGAAAAGTTGGGGTCTTTCTAATTATTTGATCCACTTAGTGACATGCATCCCAATGGGAGCACTGTACTCGATACCCAACATGAAACACTGAGCATAAAGCAGAGATTACCTCTTTAGACCTTTATGACATTACTTTGGCTGTGATAAATAAAAAGATTTCCTGACAACCACTGTCACATGATGGTCAAGAGAGAGGAAATTATCAACTTAAGTTCCTAGGTCCCTGACTACATTTTTGTTTGCAGTAGAGTACTGTCTATACAGTATGATGAAGGGAAGGGTTGTCTACCAAGAGTGAAGATAGTAAGCTTTTTCACATTTAGTTTGCATCCATTTTTAGTACACCAAATGTTTACTAGGGAGACTTCATTCTGGAGGGTTTCTGTGTCAAAGAGGAACTTAACAACCACCTTCAGTTTGCAGTTATCTGCAGACTCTGTTAGCCAGAGGTCTTGACCCTCTGCTTGAAGATTTGAGAACTAAAGGCCAAAAAGGAGAGGCCACAGCAACAGGCTCTTAGTATCAAAGTGACCATGTTTGTCCCTATCTAAAGAGGCATGTGCAACTTGCACTCAGGGGGTTCAGTCTTTCATCCAGTTTGCTATCCATCAAAACATTTACTTTCTGTATAATGCCAGCTCGGAGACTGGTGTTAAGGCCCTTGGCCAGGTAAAGATATACAATGTGTACTCCATGGCCACTGTCTACAGCCTCCATAACCCTTCTGAAGTAGTTTACCAGATTCAATAAGCATGCTCTATCCTTCACAAAACCAGGCTGTTGGCGATCAGGTCTAATAGATTAGTCAATAGCCCTGAGGTGCCATAATCCTTCTCCCTACCTTATACTCCTGTTTTTCTTCTTTCCTCTAACAGCATACCTACAATTTACCGCTCTTCCTACCTGCCTCTAACCCCCCCCCCCAAGACCAGCGGACTATTGCCTGTAGAGCTGATAGCTCAGCGGGACCTACCCTATGGCAAGATACAGAGACACTACAAAGAAAACAAAGTGTATGTCTTTTCTACTAAACAGAAGCACTGAAATGCACTGCACGCATTCGATATGGCTAACGCTAGCTTTTTCACCCACTCCCCTAATCTCCCTCCTGCCCCTCACCAGTAATTTGGAAATTAAGAAAAATTAATGCTGAAACCATAGAATTAAAGCCTAAACCCTACCTAATATATAGCTGATTTACTCCAGAATAAGCATACTAACGTGATGCAGCTTATTCACTTACTTTATTATCCTTTGACTAGGGATTAGGCCCTGCTTCGTTCACCCATGCAAAGCACAGGCTCACTACACACCCCACCCTGCCCCCAAATCTCACCCACCCCCACTACATCTACATTTATCCTAAACTTAGCCACTCCCACTGATTTCAAACCAATCAGGACAATTGTCCGACTCCACTCCCGCTGCACAGTACCCTCCACTACTCCACCAAACATCCAACACAACACAACCATGTCACTACCCAAGATATCTTCTCTCCTTACTTGCATTCTTCTTACTCACTTAACAGCTTATCACAGCTCCTCACTTCACTCTCCCAACCAATTTCACTTTACCCATACATATTTCTCCTTCCAACAGCCTCTCTACAAATACACTTCCCCAACCACCAAAAACTACATCCCAGTACTATTACTCCAATACCAAATTACCATCAACATTTAAGCACAAAATATACCTACAATACGACAAGCTCCTAACTGCCCACACTAAATTGATACTGGCTTCCCCTCTCCCAACTAACCCGCAGAGGCGATATCCACCCTAATCCTGGCCCCACCTCCAACCTCCTTCATAATACCCCCCTCTAATCACAGCCAACACAAAATCATCAGATCTCCTCATCCTGCGCAGAAACAGAATATGTAATAAAACCCAAGACCTGCATGCCACCATAAAAACCTACTCCCCTGACATCCTAATCCTAACAGAAACTTGGCTTAAACCCCACATCAAAAGTGAGGAACTTCTCCCCACCCTCCCCCCAGCTATAGCATACTTCGCAAAGATAGGCTATCAAAGAAAGGAGGTGGCATAGCACTCATGTATAACACCACCTCCACATTCAAACTATTACCATTTCAGCCCCCCCTGATTGGCAAGGAAGAAATCTTATATGCCAACCTCAATATAAACCCAAATAAAACTATAAACATCATTGGCTGCTATTTTCCCCAGGTCAGAATATTCCTATTCTAGAAAACCTCCTATATTGGGCCAATCTCTCTCTCCCCCAAGAAACCATCATCCTCTGTGACTTTAACACAAACTGGTTATCCTGTAACAGTAACCACCCAACCATTCACCTAAATCTGCATGTTTTTCCCCAACTAATACGATCTCCAACCCATATAAATAAAATCCCCAATAACAATACAATTCTTGACTGGATACTGGTCAACAAAGATCCCCACTCCTACACTACAGGCCATCTACCAGACAGCCTCAGTGACCATACCCCCATTTTTCTTCTAAAACAGCTTGTAAAAAATTCCAATCCAATCACCCATAGACAAATCTGTAATACAACAAATTTTAATCTCCACTCCTTCAACTCATCCCTCCAAAACTATAACTGGACACCACTAAAATACCTCAATCTTGATGAAGCTGTCTACTTTTTCAATTCCACCTTCCTCAGCATCTTAAACACCCACGCTCCCCAAAGATATACCAGAGTCGGAACTAAAAACTCCCCCTGGCTTCATAAAACCACCCGGGGACTAATAAAAATTCAGGACAAAGCATGGGAACACTGGCTCCAAACAAAAACCCTCTCAGCTAGGCAATCCTTCATCGAATTGCGTAACAAAGTAAAAAAGCAAATAAAAACTGCTAAAGCTCTCTACTATCAGTTAACCCTAAACTCCTCCCATCATAATCCTAAGCAATTCTAGTCCACAATAAACTCCATACTCCCACCCAGGTAAGCTAGGCTCCCCCCCAACCTACCATCTCCTCCTCCTCCAGGAGTACAGCTGACTCTTTCAAACACTTCACTGAAACCATCCTATCACTATCCAAACAACAACACTCCTCCTCTACCCCCCGCACACAACCCCAACCCCCTACCCCCTCCTTCCCCTTCTCTCCAGTACCCACCTCCTACATAAAAAAAACTTCTAAAACAGCTTAAACCCACTAAACTTGCATTTGACAACCTGCCTTCAGAATACCTAAAAACAGCAGCAGACATCCTAGCCTACCCAATTTCCATATTGATTAACCACTCCATATCAGAAAGCTATGTGCCTACTCTATGGAAAATTTCACACATCATTACCCTACACAAAGGTAGCTCCTCTACTAACCTTTCCAACTATCACCCCATTGCCATCCTCTCCCCACTCTCCAAGATTCAATGTATTCACTCTCAGGTATTAAATTTTCACCTTACTAATAATCTTCTCTCCAAAACCAAACATGGCTATATCACAGCACCACCACCACCTTACTTTCCTTCGCCGACATAATCCTACAACATAAAAACAACAGCCTATTCTCCTCTGCTATATTTCTGGACCTATCAAAGGCTTTTGACATGGTATCTCACAATATACTTCTCTCTGTACTCAATCTCATGTTTTCCCACACTGCTACCAACTGGTTCCACAGCTAACTCTCAGGCCGACAGCAATCTGTTGTTTGGCAAGAACAGCTATCCCCTCGTCTCCAAGTTTCTCTCGGGGTCCCCCAAGGCTCCATCCTTGGCCCCCTATTATTCTTTTCATCAATAACCTTCATACCTCTACCAAACATGCACCACTCATACAATATACAGATGACTCCACCCCCATCTGCTCTACCCCCACTCTACCAGAACTCCCAATAATCACACAGGACTCATTCTCATCTGTAGAAAGCTGGCTCTCCAATGCTCAACTTCTACCCAAGCCTAACAAAACCAAGCTTATCTTTCAGCCCTCTAAAGCTAAAGAGCCTACCACCCTCTTCCACCTTAGTGCCAAGAACAATACCATCATCTCCTCATCAAATACCACCAAACTTCTAGGTGTGGAGAATGACAAATCGACCTCCACAAATCTCTTGCCATAAAAAACTTGGGACACTATATAGAAACAAACATCTAACCAAGACAGCCAAGACTACTATTGCCAAATAACAGCTACTCTCCACTCTACTCTACGCCTCTCCCATACTCACCAACCCCAGACAGAATGACCTAAGCATACTAGAAGCCTGCTACAATAAAATTGCTAAATTTGCAACAGGTGCATCCTACCATAGCCATCACTGTAACTCACTTAGGGAACTTCATTGGCTTGAATTACCCTCAGCTCCTTCACCTGAATCAACTCTTACTTGCACACAACTAATAAACCAGCCCCACAAGACCCCATCACTCCAAAACCTTCCCCAACCTTACTCCTCTTCCAGATCCCCAAGATCCAACAGCAAAAATCTACTTCTCACCACCATACCCAAAAATTCAGCAGGAGAAGCCCTCTTCACATGTACCATTTCTAAACTATGGAACAACCTCCCTACCTTGATAAACAAATTACCTTCCTGAAGCCTATTCAAAACCACTCTCAAATCCCACTTAAAAATGCACTGTCTCTAGGGTTGCCAGCTGTCTGGTTTTTGACCGGACTGTCCGGTTACAAATTTCCTTCAAAACCAGACATGTGAAGTCCGGGTTTTGTGCCACTGCCATGGTCTCTAAAGCGTTTCTCCTGCACCATCTTTACTCTCTCTCTCTCCCCTCCTAATTGCCTGCGGTCCCGGTGTGTTTTTGGCTATAGAGCCTGGTGAGTCAGGTAGAGCACTATGGTCCAGGAGAAATGCTTCGGAGACCTCTATATCTCTGTATTTTGTGACCAAGATCGCTTTGTATGCAGAATCATATCATCGGTGCTGGATTGGAGCAGTAGGAGGCGTGCTATACTTCTATGTAACATTAAGGAATTCAGGAGCATTTCTTTACTCTAAACTTCTTGTTCTCGCCCGTTCCAAATTCAGTCCCCTGTCTTCCGTTTCCGGTTAGGGCTCACATTGCAGTACTGTAACTAAACACAGTAGGATGTTATGGTCGCTGGTCAGCTGGTGTAGTTTTGAACCTTCTTATGTACATTTGTTGCATTGTAAAAAAGACAGCAATGGCTGGATTACCATCAGGAGCCGGAGACCCTACATTGGTCGCCATCATAGTGAACCATTTGAAGAGCCAGGATTGTTTGACAAGTTTAGAAGAGATCACTGGCAGATGTGGCTACAAAGGTAACACTGACATGTATTGATTGGCATTAGTACTTTTACTTTCATTCACTTTTTGTCCAAATCCCGAAGATATATAAAGTAAGTGGTCTTCGCTATTACGCATTACATTTAGATTTTTTTAAGTAGCAACTTTCAAGTTTCCCTTTATGTAGTTGCTTGTACTGTGTTGATATTTGTGATTTTTAAGGACCAACGGTTTCAAATAATGATTTATGCTATACACACTGTGATTGGCGTGTTCACCAGGGAGTGGGAGTATTGTCTTGTGTGCTTACTTGGGAAAGTTAGCCTTCTTTCTTTTCAGCTGTTGAAATGTGGTGAAAAAAAGATAAACAAAAGCTAGTTCTCAAAGGCTGATGTTTGATGTTTAACCTTGATTGCATTTAGAGTGACACGGGCATTTTTCTGATGACCTGACTTGACATTTCAGGCTATTGCCGCACTCTCTACAGTTTATTTTGTAGCTTTTCCAAATTTGCAATTTAATCAGGACACACAGCTGTAAGGGAAATACTATGAAAGCAAGCAAGAGAATTAATAAAATAAAAACATATACTGCCCTTTTGCCACCCTGAAGCTTGAATTGCTGTTCCATTTTTGGTAATTTTTTTGAAGTGTCAAATCAGATGACCCAAATACAGTAATCAACTTGCAACAGGAAATGTTGCAGTATTATGCAGGACCTGCAGGTTAAACAACACATATTTGACTTTGTTGTATTTATCATTTTTTAATATTTGATGCTCCACTCACCTTTCTGCTTTCTGGATAATTTAAAATGGTGCTTTTGTTTACTATACATGCATTACTGCTTTTTATTTTAAATTGTTTGCTACATGGGACAAGTGAGAAGCAAAGCAACCTCACAAAATAGGCAAGTAAAACATAAGGAAGAATATACTATTACAGCCATTGAATAACATTTTGTGAAAAGCAATAACTCAGTGCACACTAAGTTAAATGCAGTTAAAACTGAACAGCTTATGCAAAAAGTCATGCAACCCTATGCTCTGCTGCTCCTTGCAAAGAATAAACAGCTCAGGTTACATTTGTTGAGAATAACCTCATTCTGCCACTTTTGCTGGTAATAAGGCTACTTGTTGTTTAGTAACTGCTAGGTTTTGCTTAGCAGTTGTAGTTCTGAAGTCTGTTTTGCCTCTGGAAAGCTGTATTTGATGTGGTCTGTTCGCCCTCGCTATTTAAAGCTTCTTTAATAGAAGAATCCAGTGTCTAAACCATTGTCTTATAGAGATCACCTTAAAGCCCTATCACTATACAGGGTCTCCTACAGATTACTGAGAGATGATCTATGTCTGCATACAAGGTATCCTTGGATCCAGCACTGATGACCTTTTGGACATCCACAAAACAAACAGTATCAAAACCAGTAGATCCAAGGATTCAGATTTTGCTTGTGACATAAATAGGCCATGTTGATGAGACAAATGTGTCTCAGAGGGTCCCCATGCACTGGAACAAGCTTCCCATCCATGTGAAGCAGAGTCCATCCTTAGCCCTATTTAAGCATAACTTTGACCAATAGGTGGGAAATTGGAAACCATCCCTGTTGCCACCTATCCTTTTTTTTTCTGGACTATCCACAAATCAAATCAGTTCTTTGGTAGTCATAAAAACACTGTACAAACTCCAGTATTCTGTTTCACAAAAGGAAACAGACTATCAGCGTTTGTTAAATTGTCTGATTTACTATGCTTTTTTTTACAGAAAAGCATAATAAATCAGCTGAAAGCAGGCATCTGGAAAAGAAAAAGAGGGTGTTCCCATCCACAGCCGGCCTTAGGCAAAGGTCAACTAGGCGGCTGCCTAGGGCGCCGCTCTAGCAGGGGCACTTTTCCAGTATTTATTTGGTGTAGGTAGACCAGGATGGGGGCACCAGGTGGTGTGATAGGGGGTGTTGTGGAGCCCTTTTGCCTAGGGCAGCAGCTGACCTAAGGCCGCTCCTGTTCCCATCAGCTGATGTCATGGTGGTGTCACAAAATGGGCGGGGCATGAATGGGAGAGGGGGTGGGGATGGGTGGAGTTATGGGTGATGCGAGGGGCATGACCATAATCCGGTTTTTGCCACAAAGAAAGCTGGCAACCCTGTCTCTGACCTTGCTCCAACCCCAACTAAGAAAACTTCCAACTTCTTAGTACAGTGTTAGATATCATCTTTTTGTCAACTCAACTTAAAATCTGTCTAGTACTCATTACCCATTGTATGTCCTGTATCCCACTAGTGTTTTATGTATTCTGCATGTCAAAGTGTTTACTGTATATCATCTACTATTGTAGCATTTTCCATTATGTACTTGTGGAGCTTTTCTCCCCAGGCCTCCGATGAAAAAGGACCCATGTCCAGTCGGAATTTCCCGGTAGACAAATGTAATAAGCAAATAAAATAAAAGATTCTTAATATTGTAGTTTATGAGATTAATTAAAATATATATATTCCATGGCTTTCCAGTAGAGATGTGGAAGACTGATAAATTTGTAACTAACTGGATTGGTTGTTAAGACCAGATTCCAGACGGGCAAGACCACTCCAGCATGCCACTCATCAGGCTTGAAACCAGAAGCTGAACTTAAGTCAACCGATTTAGGGAGTAATATGGCAAAAACTAACTTTTCCAAAAACTACTGGACAGAAAGCTAAAGTACAGTTTACTATGGTTTTAACAATTACAACAACTTCGAATTGCTAAATCACACAACTAGAAGGTTACAAGAAGAGAATAATGATACCCACTTGTTGGAACAATGTCAAACATTGAATTTTCTGACCTGAGCAGACACGGGAACAAGTGCTAACATGAGTCTGTGGTGGTGGATGTCCAGGTCTTCAAACAAGTGGGTATCTGCATTCTCATCTTGTGGCAGTCTGGTCACATGATTTAGTAATTTGAAATTGTTACAATTGCTAAAACCATAGTAACGCCTAAAGCATGTGTGCTAAGAGTGTATTTTTCTGGAGATTTCAAGACTTAAATTCCTCATATTAACCAAAAACGTAAGTCACACTGATCAACTTAAATTTGTTTGGTGATTTTCTGTATTTTATGATTTATAAATTTGTTGGTACTTCTTTCTAATTAAACTGTTTGTCCTACGATTCTGCATCTTTTTCACCACTTTAACAGTTTATGTAGTTTCAGTTAAAAGTGCTTATATTGCGAAATCATTTCCCTGGCTAATTGTGTTTAACAAATGCTCCCTTTTGTTACAAAGAGTGTTTTACCTTGCTAATTTGAGTGCATCTCCATTTGTCACAGATGAACAGCCTAACATGTACCTACAAAATCTATATTTAGTACTGTTAATCAGGTACTATTTTTCATCTTGGTTAGCACTTTCAGTAATCACTTTCAAGATAGCTGGTGAAGTACGGGATTTGGATAATTCAGGGCTTTTGACAGACGTCTCGGATGTGAAGTTGGCACTAAATGTGTTTGTAAGAATACTAGTAATGCATGCTGGGTCACAACAGGAGGCGTCAGTATAAATATGTTCAGAGCAACATACGGGATTTATTTTTTAGTTCTCACCTAGCTAAAGAAGGCTGTATGTACAGCACTGGCTTCAGTGGCCAGCTCCACCAACATTTTAGTCTTTTTCCACTTCTAAACACATCTCCTATCTTGATGTGAGACAAAATGAATGCTTTTCTCTTAAAATATATATCACATTAAAATTTAATATGATACCCAAGAGGTAGTGACAGCAGAGGAGATATTTTTTGAAAAAACCTGGTCTGTATCAAAACCACCACTTGCAGACATTTCACTGAAAGTTGTCAAGGGTATCATCCTACAAGGAGAAATTGTTCTGCTTAGGGATAACACAGTACGGATGCAGTCTGGTGGTAAATAATTGTCAGCAGTGTCAAACGTAAAGGGACTCAAGGAAGCATGACTGTGTACAGGAAAAATGGGACCATGACAACACCATGCTTCAAGGAATAATAACAGCTGCCACAACTTATTCAAAACATCTAAACTCTGTTTATTAATCCTTATAGGACATCTCCAATTCACATCCTAAGTCATGAATCTCCATGAGCCCTTCTGTTTGCTCTCATGCAGACAGCTACATTCAAGTGAAATTGTTTTGCATTTTATACTGTTATCGATAATCTACATTTTTCACACATACATAGATATATAACTTATATATATATATATATATATATGTATATATATATATATATATATATATATATATGTGTGTATACATATATATATGTATATATATATATATATATATATACACACACACACTTTGTATCTATAATTTGCATTGTACTTGCCCAGGGAGCTGAATGGCGTCAGTGTAACAGTGGTGTATATCCCACCTAGTGCTAATACCACTGACATTCTGAATAAACTTTGCAATCACGCGTGACCCATGTGTAAGATGCAATGCAAACATCCTGACTTTGTACACGTGGCAGCTAGTGACTTTAATAAAGCAGACCTGAAAGTAGTACTCCCACACTACCATCAGTATGTGTATGTTTCAACAAGGGGCGATAATATCCTGGACAAAGTGTACATAAACTTAAAGAAAGCTTATAAGGCAATGCAACTTTCACAAACAGGAAACTCTGACCATTATATCATCTTGCTATTGCCAGCTGAAAAACTTGCACTGGTTAGAGAGAAACCCACGAAGAAACAAATCAGGGTACTCCCAAGACTGCTTTGAAAGAGCCAACTGGGATACGTTCAAGGAGGCAGCCACAGTGAATCTACATCTGAACATTAATGAGTACACAGAGGTAGTGATGGCATACATCTCAAACTGCATCGATGGAGTAACAAATACCTAGAGTATCACAGAGCTAACCAGAAGTCATGGCTCACACCTAAGGTATATGAGCTTCTGAAGGAGAGAAACGCAGCTTACAGGGTTAAGGACAGAGAAGCCCTAATTGTGTCAAGAGGTAATTTGAGGAGGGGTATAAAGGAGGCTAAGAGGCAGTACGACAGAAAGGTGCAGAGCCACTCTGAAGACATGACCTTGTTCCCCATTGGCCCTTTTTTTCAATTATAAAGGAATTCCCAATACTATTCTAGCATGTCTAAAGGTCAGTTGTCAATCTCCTCTCCGGTCCAGCTGGTGAATCTGGGAATCTTGAGGCAATGCTACAACTGCCTCATATACACAGACAACCCTCTCCTCCTCCCAACAAATTCCAACACATGTGAGAGATGCAACCATATAGCCAAACTGGAGGCTAAGCTCTCTCAACTCAGTACTGGCATAACCAGTCAGGAGGAGAAGGAAACCACACTCACTACAATTCCAGTCTCACACAGACCTACCATGACAGCAAACCAAACAAATAAACACACAAAAACATACTCGGAGGCTCTAAATAAAAATCTGCCTAAGCAGCAGAGACCTCCAAAGCAGACACCCAAGCAACCGCTACCCCAAAACAAAACACATGCAACACATAGCTCACAAAGCCAGTGTGCCGAACAGTCAAAGCCCTTAAGGCTAAACTACACATCTGATACACTTGTAATAGGTGACTCTATCATCAGGCACACTGACGTCCCGCTCACCAGGCTGAACAAGGAGAAGGTCACGGTGAGCTGCCTGTCGGGCGCTAGGATCCACCACATAACACAAGCACTCAGGTCACTCCAAGCAAGTACAAATATGACTCAGTCATTGTCCATGCTGGTGTGAATGACCTGAGATGTATATCCCTGGACTACATGAAAAGAGACATAAAGGAGCTCTCTGAGCATGTAGCCCAGGCCAGTATGACCCTGAACTTGAGTAGCATCTTACCCTCACCAAGAATGATGCCACAATATGAAGACAAGATGATCAATTTCAACAATTGGCTTAAGTATTGATGTCATTCAAAGGGGATCCAATGCCTGTCAGCCTGGGATGACATAGGTTCATACTAGGCTATCTGCCCTAGGGCATTTATAAGCCTAGCCAGAGTATGTTTGGCTTTCACCACCCATTTTAAATAAATTTTGCTATGCCCTTTTTCGAGGTTAGTATACTGTGCCTCTGTCTAACAGTGACACAGAAGTGATACCCGGGGTAAACCTACGATCTCCCATCCACTCATCAAGATTCCTCTTGAAGAGAGTCAACGAGGGACTCTGCCTAACCTGGAATGGGATTTTATTCCAGAGTGAAGGGAGCCTCTGGGTTATGAATCTGTCCCTCCAGCATGTCCTATTTATTTCAGTGCTGAGGTTCAACTCTCGAGCATGTAGCTCAATGGGATTTGGATTTTTTGAGATGCAGCATGTCCCTTAATTCCAGGTTGGACATGGCTTTATACACCAGGCACAGGTCGCCTCTGAGCAGGCAGTATGCCACTGAGTAGAGCTGGAGTTTCTTTAACCGGGCAGCATATGGCATCTGTTTGAGCCCTTTGATCCTCTTGGTGAGGTACTTTTGGGGTCTTTCTAGTTGCTGCAGGTGTTTGGTAAGGTACATCCCAAAAGGGGCATTGTACTCAAATATGGGCCTGATGAGGGATGAGTAAAGAGGCACGATGACCTCCCCTAATCTAGATGTGAATCCCTTCATGATTAGGTGGGCTATATAAAATGTTTTTCTAACCACTTTGGCCACGTGGTTGTCAAATGAGAGATTATCATCAACTTGGGTCCCCAGGTCCCTCATTACTTCTTCTGTACTTAATGGATTACCACCTATGTGGTAATTTGTGGGCACTTTGTTTTTGCCAAATGGGATGACTATACACTTCTTGGCGTTTAGCTTGAGGCCATGGCTCTGGCACCAGTTGTCTGTTTCTATGAGGCCCTTTTGGAGGATGCTTGTGTCGGCTGGAGAGTCGATTATGGCGCCCAGTTTGCAGTCATCTGCGAACTTGGTCAGCCACATTCCTTCTGTGTTGGCCTGTACCTCCGAGAAATATATACCAAACAAGAGAGGTCCCAGGACTGAGCCTTGTGGGACGCCACTTGTAACTGGTTTGGAGTCTGACATGGCTCCAGCAATTCTAACCATGTGGGTTCTGTCCTTGAGCCAGTTTGCAACCCATCTAGTGACATGCTCGACAAGCCACAATGCTTCGCTAGGGACGGCTTGCACCTGTCACCCCTGGGCTTTCGGATATTGGCAAAGGCTCTTGCTACCCCCATAGTGCCTTTTTTAGGCAAGGCTCAAAAGACAAACCCACATCCATAGGTATCACAAGGGATAAGAAACTAAGAGTAATGCTACTCAAGATGCACGCACTCAAAACTGTCCTTAGCATGGAGAACATCGATATCTGTGCAGTAACAGAAACCTGGTTCAAGGCTCCCGAGAGCACCCCAGCACTACCAGGTTATACCTCATTACCATGCTTTTCGGCCCCAAAACTTGGACCAAACCACAAAAGGAGGGGGAGTATCAATATTCGTCAAAGATACCCACACCTCCAGGTTGGTGGCACACCACGAAGCATCAGAAACTATCCATGTGCAACTAACGGTGGGTAAAACTGCCTTCCAGTTTATAGCCTGCTACAGACCACCCTCTCAAACCCAGGAACCCCACTCGGCCTTCCTGAGAACACTGGAAAATATGAAGGCCTCTCCAAACACCATTATATTGGGTGACTTCAACTACCCAAACATAGACTGGGAGCATTACTCTAGCTCCAACACCTTAGCCCAAAGGTTCCTAGAATTTATAAACTCAAATGCTACGGAAAAACTTGTTACCACTCCCACAAGAGGGGAAAACATACTGGACCTGATCATCACCAACATGGGGACTCTCTGCTCCAGACCAGAATTGTATCCCTCACTGGTAAGATCAGACCATAAACTAATCTCACTGGATATTCACATCCCATCCCCAACCCCTGCCCAGAAAACCACAGTGAAAAACTTCTCTAAAGCAAATTTCACACTCCTCAAAACCGAGGTGGAATCCTTCAAAGCCCCCTGGCCTGTGGAAAATATGGCCCAGACCGCAGAATCCTCTATAAACGCATTCATATGAACACCTTCAGGAATGCATGGATCATGCAATCCCAAATAAAACCAAGACCCAATCCTCCAAAGGCAGACGTCCTGTCTGGTGGACCCCAGCCATAAACAAACTATACAATAGAAGGAGGAAGCTACTACATGACAGAGCAAAATCCCAAAAAGGGAAGGCATCTCTGATCAGTATTAGCAAAAAACTACGGGCACTCATAAAATCGTCTAAGGCCAGCTTCGAGAGAAAAAATGCACAGGACACTAAGGATAATCACAAGGCTTTCTTAAGTTATGTTAGGAACCTGGGTGGGAATTCCCAGATATACTCAGAATTAGTCCAAAATGACAAAAAATACACTGAACCCACAGACATTGCCAGCATCCTAGCTGACAGGTTCAGCGCAAACTTCTCCCTCCCCCTCCCCACCAAAAGGGCAAAAATCTATCCCAGCAGAGTGCTGCCCCCCTGACATCTCAAATGCGCAGGTAAGAGCTGCCCTCTTCAAAGCAAAAAACACAGCATCAATGGGACCAGACGGTGTCCCGGGCTGCGTCCTACATGAACTCCAAGAAGAGCTAAACCCAAACATAAAACTACTGTTCAGTCTCAGCCTTACTACAGGATATGTACTCAAAGAGTGGCGTACAGCAACAGTGGTCCCTCTCCACAAAGGTGGTGCCTCAACGGATCCTGGAAACTATCTCCCCATAAGCCTGACTAGCTTGGTCTGCAAAGCTATGGAAAGGATCATCATGGACCTCATAAATAAAGATATTGGGGACCTACAGACACTGGATCCTACCCAGTTCGGCTTTTTTAAGGGCAGATCCTGCCTCTTAAACCTGGTTGATTTCTTTGAAACAGTCACCAAGGCCATTGACGAGGGGAAGGTGGTCCACACAGCCTACCTCGACCTCGCAAAAGCCTTCGATACAATACCCCACTCGGGCATTACAGATAAGCTCACCAGCTTAAAAATAAACCCCTTTGTCACTAGATGGGTTGCAAACTGGCTCTAGGACAGAACCCACATGGTTAGAATTGCTGGAGCCATGTCAGACTCCAAACCAGTTACAAGTGGCGTCCCACAAGGCTCAGTCCTGGGACCTCTCTTGTTCGGTATATATTTCTCGGAGGTACAGGCCAACACGGAAGGACTGTGGCTGACCAAGTTCGCAGATGACTGCAAACTGGGCACCGTAATCGACTCTCCAGCCGACACAAGCATCCTCCAAAAGGGCCTCATAGAAACAGACAACTGGTGCCAGAGCCATGGCCTCAAGCCAAATGCCAAAAAGTGTATAGTCATCCCCTTGGCAAAACAAAGTTCCCACAAATTACCACATAGGTGGTAATCCATTAAGTACAGAAGAAGTAATTAGGGACCTGGGGACCCAAGTTGATAGCAATCTCTCATTTGACAACCACGTGGCCAAAGTGGTTAGAAAAACATTTTATATAGCCCACCTAATCATGAAGGGATTCACATCTAGATCAGGGAGGTTATCGTGCCTCTTTACTCATCCCTCATCAGGCCCATAATTGAGTACAATGCCCCTTTTGGGATGTACCTTACCAGACACCTGCAGCAACTGGAAAGACCCCAAAAGTACCTCACCAAGAGGATCAAAGGGCTCAAACAGATGCCATATGCTGCCCGGTTAAAGAAACTCCAGCTCTACTCAGTGGCATACCGCCTGCTCAGAGGCGATCTGTGCCTGACGTATAAAGCCATGTCCAACCCGGAATTAATGGACATGCTGCACCTCAGAAAATCCAAATCCCATCGAGCTACACGCTAGAGAGACTTGAACCTCAGCACTGAAATAAATAGGACATGCTGGAGGGACAGATTCATAACCCAGAGGCTCCCTTCACTCTGGAATAAAATCCCAGTCCACGTTATGCAGAGTCCCTCATTGACTCTCTTCAAGGGGAATCTTGATGAGTGGATGGGAGATCGTAGGTTTACCCCGGGTATCACTTCTGTGTCACTGTTAGACAGAGGCACAGTATACTAACCTCGAAAAAGGGCATAGCAAAATTAATTTAAAATGGGTGGCGAAAGCCAAACACACTCTGGCTAGGCTTATAAATGCCCTAGGGCAGATAGCCTAGTATGAACCTATGAAGGATGCAAGGTGACTATGGCAAGGCATACAGGAGATCCCGGACTACAAAATTAGGTCAGCAAACTGTGAGGACAGCATCGAATTCCTGGACAGTTTGAACATCTTCTTTGGTAGATTTGTGGAAAGAAATAGGTTGGCACTAAAGCTAACCATTGATGAGAAGGATGCAGTACTCAGCCTCAGCACAGAGGAGGTAAGAAGAGAGCTAAGGACAGTGAACCCCAGGAAGGTTGCTAGCCCAGACATCATACTGGGAAAGATGTTAAAAGGCTGTGCTGATCAACTATGCAAAGTGTTCAAGGAAATATTTAACTCCTCTCTTGCCATGGCAAAAGTATCTCATGCTACAAGGAAACCAATATCATCCCACTACCTAAGAATAACCACTCCCTCCAGCCCTAAAGACTACAAATGAGTCACTCTGACACCCACTGTTATGAAATGTTCTGTGCGGCTGATCAAAAAGCATCTTTCATTATGCCTACCTCCTGATTTTGACCATCAGCAGTTTGCGTACATAGCTAACTGATCCCTGGCCGATGCCATATCAATAGCACTACACAGCTCCCTTGAGCATTTAGAGGGCAAAGACAACTATGTGAGGATGCTGTTCATAGACTTCAGCTCTGCATTTAATACGGTGGTACCAATGCAGCTGATTGAAAAACTGGCACATTTAGGAATCTGTAAACATCTCTGTAACTGGATCCAGGACTTCCTGATTGAGTGACCACATAGGGTGTGTCCAGGTAAGAACACATCAAAGCGCATCCCAATTAACACCGGGGTTCCACAGGGATGTGCTCTCAGCCCACTGTTCACCATCCTGACCCACGACTGCTATGCTAAGCACAACTCCAACCGTATCATCGAGTTTGCTAATGACACCTCAGTCAAGTGGCTCATCATAAAGGAGGATGAACGGGCGTACAGAGAGGAGGTGGCATCTCTGATCAGTTGGTGCAAGGGGAAAAACCTTGACCTTAATGTAAGCAAGACCAAAGAGATGATCATCAACTTCAGGAAAATGAGAACAAACCACCCAGCACTCCAAATAAATGGTGAGAGTATGGAGAGGGTTAAAAGCATGAAATTCCTGGGTGTACACATATCAGAGGATCTCTCATGGTTGGCAAACACCAGCCAACTGGTCAAGGATGCACACCAACACCTCCACTTTTTAAGAAGTCTGAAAACATCTAAGTTTCCTCCTTATATTCTCTCCATCTTTTATAGAGGTGCAATAGAGACCATCCTCACCTCCAACTTCACAGTGTGGTTTGGAAGCCGTACAGTTACAGAAAGGAAGGCACTACAAAGAATGGCAAGGGTTGCAGAGAAGCTAACAGGCTCCATTCTTCCATTGATACACCATCTTTATTCTGCAAGAAGCATCCGAAAAGCCACCAAAACAATACAGGACAACACGCATCCTGCATATGGACTGTTTAAGCATCTGGCATTGTGCAGGAGATATCACAGCATCCGCTGCAGGACTACAAGATCCATATCACATTAATAACATCCTAAGCACACAATCAGTCATGAAGGATTTGGGCACCGAGGCTGATGGCAACCTGACTTTTGACCACCATGTTGCTTCCGGTGTACAGAAAGCCTTCTACATACCCTTACTTATGAGGTGGTCTATTTCATCTAGGTACAAGGAGGTCATAACATCCCTGTACGCTTCCCTTATAAGGCCCATTATTGAGTACAACGCCCCTTTTGGCATGTACCTCTCAAAGCACATGCAGCAGCTGGAGAGACCACAAAGGCTCCTCCCCAGGAGGATCAAGGGCCTCAAACATCTACCATACACAGATAGTATCGTTCTACTCAGTTTCATACAGACTCCTCAGAGGTGACCTCTGTCTGGCATACAAGCGATCAAGGGCCCCTCCTTGCTGGGACTGCTGCATTTACATAAATCAAGCTCCATTTAAGTAACCTGCACGCACGGCCTCAACCTGGTCTGTGACGTCAATAGGGTTTGTTGATGGGACAGATTTGTGGAATAGACTCCTTCTCCACGTCAAGCAGAGTACCTCTTTACCCCTTTTTAAGCGTAACCTGGACAACTGGATGGGAAACAGAAAATACACCCCTGGGATTCCACCCGTGTACCTGCTGGACGGGGGCATTAAGTGCTGACTTGTCTAAATATGGGCTAAACTCTTGACTAGGCATATAACGGCCTCAGGGCCAATAGCCTTGTAACCCCCTATGAGCCTATGAATAACAGTTTCTACCCTACAGTGATTACACTTCTGAAGTATGGCACTAGTCCCAAGGGTCTGGACACATAAGTCAATTTTTATTTATTTGTGTAACATATACTAACGTATATTCCAAGTAAGTGCAATATTTACTATATCCACAGTCAGTATTATTTAACCATTCAAGTGCAATATTTGTCTATCTGTAATGTGTTTTGTATTACTTTAAATCATTTAGTTAATTTAACTCGGGGAGGGTATTCTTTTCATATACGAGTGTTGGTAAATGTCTCTGCTTTTTCTTGTGGGTATTGGGAGTAGTATTGTATTTGTTAGTTATGTTTATTCCTCTACTTGTATGTGTTGTTTCACTTTCCTTTGTAATCTCAAGAATTAAGCTGATGCACAAAATTTTGTTTAGGCTACACATATGTAGTTCTAAATGACAATAACGTTTACTTTGACTTAATATGTATGTTCACAATGCAAGTTTGTATTTATCTTGATTGCTCCCATTGTTTTACTGCCCTGAGGCCAAAGTCGTGGCTGGAAATGGTCCTTGGACTAGTTCATGTACACAGTTAACAAATGTTAAATAAAATAAAACAAAATATAACTAAATATCAGAATCATTAAGATATGCAAACTGTTAAACATTGCTTAAAAAACATCTCCAAAAGTGATAAATGCTTCCTGCAACTCTTATGAAATTCTAAATTCCTTCTCTTATTCTCGTCATTATTTCGTCTGATCTGACCTGTGCATATTCATACCTATATCACCTCCCCTCCTATTCTGACAGTACACAAATACACAAAGCTCATTCTTGTAAATCCACCTGATCTACAACACTTTCAAACTTCCATCTACTTCAAGTAAAGTAATAACATGATTATTCTGCTTGTGTAACTCAATTTATTTGAAAACAACTTTTCATTCTCAGTCCCGTTAACCCCCCACCCCCACCCCGCCTTTGCTATTTCCTTGTCTAGGGCTATTCTGATCAGCAAGATCAGCTTTCATGCTTTTCCTGCTTAAGATTCAGAGGCCTCACATACACTTATTACCCTTGAAATCTTCACCATTTTACTGACAATCTGTCTATACCACATCTCAGCTTTGCAAGTCTGCTTTTCTCCTCTTCCCATGGATCCTTCTTATAATACATTTCACTTCATTCCTTTATAAAAGTATACTGTTCTTATATCTTGTTACCCATCCTTGTTATTTATTAGCTTTACCTAGTACGGAAGCACTGAATTTCACCCTCATATAATCATACAGGAATACATTACACATACATTTAACCATATTATCATTTAATGAAAATGGTAGGGTCCATTAATGTGACTGAGTCTACTGTGTAGACAGATAAATACAGGACTATGGTCAAGGATAGACCAGTCACCTGGCTAATGGAAGAACCAACAAAGAAAGGTGGAAGTTCAATAAGCAATAAGTAACAGCTGTGAAATTTTTGTGCAATAAATATTGTGTTTACTTTGACTAGTGCCAACAGAATCTTGTCCAATAAGATGTAGCTGTGGAATCCTGTAATAAATACAGCTTAGTAAATGTCTGTTTATATGTAAAACAATAAATATTATGTAGTAGAAATGTCTAAATGTAGCAATGTAAATTGTTGTACATGTTAGATGTTTGCACATAAAGCCTGGAGTAATGTAATTTCATTCAGCTGCACTTGTTGTGGAGTCTGAATGACAATAAAGTTTACTTTGACTTTGAAGTTAGCAGCCAATAACTCCACCCATTTTAAGAAAAGGAAAGAAGCTTGGTTTGTTAATGTACTAGTGCCAAGCAAAGGATGGAGAATGTGCAGTAACATTAAAAGGACCACACCAAGTAGTGCACAGCACTGAAGCCAGGATAACATTAATGCTCAAGAATATGCATGCTTCAGTAAGACAGTCCTCTTTGTTGGCATGCACCATCAGGGCCACAGTGCCATATTTCAGGTTAACACAGCAAAAATCTCCTGATGGTTGCTTGAGTTTTAATTTCTCCACTACTGGCTCTCTTCTATGAAGTGATAGAATGAATGAGTAAACAGCAGCAGGAAAGCTTTGACAATCAAGATGCAAAAAAAAAAAAAAAAAAAAGAGGACAATAAGTGCTACAGTGTACTACAATGGATTAACAAAATGAATATGCATTACTCCAACAGTGACACTCCCTAACTTGGCAGAGCCCCTCGAATCCACCAACATTAGGACTAATTTGACAGGTTCTTTCCCATTATATCATCAACATCAACTGCAAATGAATTAAAAAATTACCTCAAACCACTAACCCTTCTGGCCACCTAATACTCAAAATAATATTTAAAAGTATTCCAACAAGGTGTGTACTACACAGCCTTTAGCTGCCATGAACAATTTTCATTTTAGAAAACTCTGCATACAAACAGCTCCTAAATGCTGCACTTGTTGGTAACAACTCATTACAGCCAACATTTTTGAAAAAAAAAAGTTATCTAAATCTCTGACTTGCATCTGCAAAGTATCCCTAAAAGCAAAACAGTTCCCCTCCAAATGGAAGACCATGCCATTTCTACTCTCTCACAAAAATATCAAATCCAAGTACCACTGGCCATTTCCAATCCATACCCAAATTTCCAACACTACGCAAAAAAAAATCATATGCAGTCAACTGATGGCCTTCATATTCTTTCTTCTCCTAGTGTGGCTTTCAAACTCAGCTGCAGTACATCAACAGGTTGATTTACTGCAACAGACTACATCTTAAAAACACTGTGGATAAAGAGACCAACTAGTTATGACTGTATTCACAGAGCTACACCAGGCCTCAGATCTAGTTAATCTAATTTAGTTATTCAACAGACTACATCTTAAAAACAATGTGGATAAAGAGACCACCTAGTTATGACTGTATTCACAGAGCTACACCAGACCTCAGATCTAGTTAATCTAATTTAGTTATTAATATATTTAATTTATTTATGGTGTTTTACAAAGATAAAGCACTGATCTCAAAGGACCATTTGCAGGCACAGCCCGGGTGAAGAGGATCACATAATAAATTAACAAAACATATTCACAGATACAAGTGTACATTAAAAAAAAACAAATATATACACACACACACACACACACACACACACACACACACACACACACACAGATGCAAAAATATGCTACACATTTAGTTCAGGAAGCAGTTTACAATGTCAAAACATGAATGGAAAAATGGAATTATGCTGAGCGAGTGCAGCTGCACTTTGCATGGGTGAAGAGATGTTCGGCTCTCCTTTGGCTGCCAAACTATCACAATTTCACACACCCCCTGCAAAACTATACTCCAGGCTCAAAAAGCACTTCAAAAGACCCCTTTTAAAATTACTAACTACTGAATGCATATTCTCCAAGTTACACCCAGCAATATGGAACTCCATATCAAATATTTGCTCCCAACCAGAATTAGCAATTCACGTTATCTAAATTCCTTCTTGGCCTGTACTTGGTTTCAAATTAACACTACCCAAGACACTTACTGCTTCATTTCTCCCTACCTCAACCAATCTTTACTATTCAGATCAAATGAAAAATAAAGGCTTTTTCTACTAGGTCTACTTAGATGTATTACACAATGTACATTATGATTTTTAGCATGACTGTATAATACTTTAAATATGTACTTCCTGTGTAACTACAGTACACCTGCCTTTACAAAGCAAGCCATCACACAAAATGGCACAACTTTATATTGGGACTCTCCTTCTCCTAGTTCCACAGGCAGTGGGTAAGTATAACAAACTGACAGCTGTGTACTCTCAGCAGTAACAATCAGTGGGTGGGTATAACAGATATCAAGCAAGGGGATGCCACCCTCCTGCTCCTCCTGTTGTACATAATCTTAAAGTTACTTGTGGGCCTACTGTGAGGGGTGTGGGGGGATGGAAGTTCCCCAATTTACATTACTCTGTCTGCCATTTTAACTGTTCACCAACTAAAGCATAAAAATCACCATTATGTATTAACAGCAGGGGTGGAGCAGAGAGTCAGGATGATATTTCTTGAAACATCCATGCATATGTTGAGTTCTAAGGTAAAATATCCCCATTAAAACATGCCTCTGGCACTTTGAACCAACACTAACAACCTGTTAAACATTACTTTTGGTCCAAGACTGTCGACAGTACCCACACTGTATCAAGTTAAATAGCCTTCATATGCTTTTGAACTGCAGTTTTAACTGTTTTTGCTCCTTCAAAAATCATGTGTGATGAGGGAGGATTTCAGAAAATTGTGTGAATCTGTCTAGTACACACAAAACCACACCACATTACCAACATGTTATTGGCACCAACAATTTACAGAAAGAGCACACATCTTTCACCTCTATTTTTCAGAGGCAAACATAATGAACTTTTTTGGCAAAATATGGCAAAACAGCTTAAAGTCTACTGATTTTACACTCTCTTTAATAAAGTGTTATATTTTCCACTATTTTGTCACTTTTTTAAAAACATGTTATTGAGTAGAGCCCACATTCCAAATGGAGGCCAGTAGAGGTATGTGCTATTTGGTATTCAAATTTTATGATGACTAGATTTTTGACTGCCTATATCTACTTTTTATGGGCCTTTGTACCAATTTTCAATGTTTTCAAGTTGGGAGGTATAACACCCAGACTTCTGGAAATGCAAAGAATCCCATTCAACTCACCAGCTCTTCCATCATTACCTTTATGGTCTTGTGCACCTTCCTGCACATGTTCTCCTACTGACCTCAACTGAGTATAAGGTATGGGAGGGCACCACCTTAGAAGGAAAGAATGGCAAATACTAGACAGATCCTTTACTTAATCATGCTACTCCTCAGCTTATCCTCTATTCTTCTCCTCCTGCTAAACCATCTCTCATCTTACAATGACTCTATAATAGCTCTCAAAATTTTTCCAACTCTATCCCAATCACCTATCTATACAATTCCTCAATAAACTCACCCCACATCGCATAAACTTATATAATGGCACCCCTCACCTTTACCCAAATAGAGACTGATTAACTTAATTTCAACTCAAATCAAAATAAAATTAAGTAGAAAATACTTTCTAAAAAACAAAAATCAGTATTACCCCAATATACTAAAATTCTCCTAGGACAGGACATTCACCTTAAGCCTGGACCCACCTATCACAAACAAAATCAAGATAATTCCCTTCCACATAGTGCTCTAACCCCACAAATATCAACCCCCATCCAGGTAATCTAACTTTACAACCATAAATATTAGAAGCATAAGAAATAAAACCATTGGATTAACCAACACAACCCTGACATTCTTGTAATAACTGAAACTTTGCTTAAACCCAGCATAAACAATTCCAACATTACACCGCCAGCAATATCATCCTCTATAATAACTGTATAAAGAAAAGTGGTTGTATTGCTTTAATACTTCTTAAAAACTACTACATTTCTCCTCTACAACAAATTAATACCAAAATTCAGTTCAGCGGAGTTTCCTATTACTTTACTGAAAACAGACAAAAATGTATCAACTGTCCTTTACATCCCTCCTGGCAACAGTTAGCTACACTACAGTGGATAACCATAAGAACTTTGCAAGAAAAAGAATACTACTAGGTGATGTTAATATCAATTGCTCCCCTACATCAAGCATGAACTTGCATTTTCACACAACTAATTAATAATCCACACATTACAGCAATACATCAAACTCTTTATTATACTGGATCCTGTTATCAGACCCTTGTAAATTCACCACCACAAGTACAATGTCAGACTCTCTCAGTAATCATCTTCCAGTCTATACAACCAGACATCTCACATACCCACTTAAACAGCATGCTTATAAAACAACACACTGCCTGTCCAAGTGCAACCCAAAAAACATTCATTGCTACCTTATCACCTATGAACGGGAACATCCTAAAAATCCTTCCCTTAGATATCTAATGTAAATGAATTCAATACAACATTTCTAAATATCCAAAATAAATTTGCACCTCCTAGAAGAGAGAGACTAAAAACAAATAATAATACATTTTAGTTATCCAAAAAGAGCAGAATGCTAATGCAGGATAGAAAAAGTGTGGAAAAAAATAGCAAAAATATAAACTACCACAATACCATGAAAACTTCAGAATGCTCCACAACCGTATTACAAAGCAAATACATGAAACCAAAAAAGCTATACTGTAACAATGTTCAGAACACTGTCCTAAAACTTCTGGTCAGCCATTAAAGAAATCGTACATCCAAGCCAAAAATTCAACTCTAACCCCTCTCCCAACAACTTATCACTCAGAAATGCAATAGAATATAACACTAATATCACAGGTAGTACAGCATTCCCAAGGATTCCCAGTCATATCCCAACACTATCCAACAGCCACATATCACCACATCCACTTTCACCTTCAAACCTGTGCCCGCATCCTACATAAAACTACTCTTAAACTAAACCATTCTCTACTTCAGCTGATAACCCTCCAAACGAGTACCTTAAAATAGCAGCCAGTAGCATTGCCTCTCCTATATCAATCCTCATAAACAGGTCAATCAAGGAATATCACGTTTCCTCTCTCTGGAAAAAAAAAATCACACATTATCCCTCTCACAAATGAGGAAATTCAACAAACATAACTAACTTTAGACCTACAGCAATCTTACATCTCTCTCCAAAAAACCTGAAAAATGTATTCAAAAATGAATGCTAAACTATTGTCAGCAGGAAGAACTCCTATCCCCCATACAACACTGCTTCCACCCTTTCTACAGTCCTATAGTACGACCACTGCACTTCTGATCTTTATAGACACTGTCAATAAAACTAAAGATAAAGGCACACTAGCCTCCTCCTCATTTGTAGACTTGTTTAAAGCCTTCAACGCAGTTTGTCACACATGACCTCACTAGGTCCATCTCAGCCCACTTTGTCACACATGACCTCACTAGGTCCATCTCAGACCACCCTTCCATGGTTCAAATGCTACTTGTCCCAGTCAGTAAAATAGCACTCCTCCTTCTCACCATACCTTCCAGTCACCACTGCTAAACCACAAGGCTCTATCCTTGGTCCCCTCCTCTATAACATTCTCACCAACACCCTTCATACATCCACACAACAGGTCTTAATAATATAATATACAGATGACACCAGACATACGCATATCAAACTGGACACATCTCCAAAAAATTACTCAGGAAGCTTTAGCAGTCACTGGGTGGCTTTGTTACTCACAACTCAAGCTCACCCCCACCCCACACACATAAAAGTACAGTTTTGTACCTACCATAAATGTAGATGTTCGAGGATCTCCATTGCTGCAGTCCTGACTAGTGGGTACTCCGCTGCCCTCCATCGGCCCGAATACCAAAGGGCTAGATATGGCGTCGGTCATGGCGCTCGAGACTGACGTGGTGTCAGTATAAATGCGCATGACCGACACCATAACTTTAGTCTTTCTTGCCTCAGATGTCAGAATGCTAAAAAAAAAAGACCACCACCCAAAAACCCCAATCTAAAAAGAAAAAGGGGGAAGGAGGGAGGGAAAATTGGACTGCAGCAATGGAGATCCTCGAACATCTACATTTATGGTAGGTACAAAACTGTACTATGTTCATCGTCTCCCATTGCTGCAGTCCTGACTAGTGGGTAGAATCCCAGAGCAACGGAAAAAACAAAAAGGGAGGTCGGACAACTAAATATCCTGAGGAGCTGCAGACATGCCCTGTAAGACTGCAGTGGCAAACCCAGCCCTGGACTTAGAATAAAGAGGCAAATGATAATGCTTTGTAAAGGTATGTACAGAACTCCAGGTAGCTGCCTCTAGAATGTCTTTAGTAGCTACCCCTCTTAAAAAAGCAGTAGATGTGGCCCGTAGCCCTAGTAGAATGAGGCCTGATCCCAAATGGAACTTCTTCACCATGATGAGAATAACAAAAAGCAATACAATGGCCAACCCACTTGGAAATAGTTTGTTTCGAGACAGCTTTTCCACGGGAAGTCACAGCAAACGAAACAAACAACTGATGAGAACTTCTGAACTCTTTGGTTCTGAACAAATAATATCGTAACTGCCTATGTACATCCAAAGAATGCAAAACTTTTTCCCCTTCAGTTTGGGGGTTAGCATAAAAAGTAGGCAAATGTATAGACTGGTTCAATGCCACATTAGAAACCACTTTAGGCAGAAAAGTAGGATTAGTACGCAAGGAAACTCTGTCCCTGTGAAAAATCAGAAAAGGTTCCACTGCCATGAGAGCCTGTAATTCAGATACCCTTCTAGCAGAAGTAACAGCCAAGACAACAACTTCAAGTCAGCCGTAGCTGCAGGTTCAAAAGGAGGCAGAGTCAGCTTCTCCAAAACAAAATTAAGATCCCAAGTAGGAGTAGGAGCCCTCCGTGGGGGTCTTATATTCTTTGCCCCTCTAAGAAACTGTTTAAGCAATGGATGTGAAAATAAAGGAGGGTCACCATCATAGTGAGCAGAAATAGCTGCAGCATGCACTTTAATAGAAGAGAAAGACAAACCCTTGTCCAATAACATAGTCAAATATTGCAATGTACAACTCAAATCAGGCAATGTGACATCAAAGCCTTTAGCTGAACTCCAAAGAAAAAAATCTCTTCCATTTATCAGCATAAACTTTTCGAGTACTAGGGCCTGGCTTCCAAAAGAACATCCAAAACTTGTTGAGGGAGCTGAAGGCCCTCATTCTCTAAAACTGAATGTGCCAGGCTGTCAGGTGTAGGGATCGCACCCTGACATTGAGAAAATGATTGTTTTCTTGAGACAATAAGTGAGGAATCCGTGGTAATGGCCAAGGGGCCCCCTGAATTAAACTCCTCAACAGAGGGTACCAATGCTGACGAGGCCAATCCGGTGCTATAAGGATCATGCACGGTTTGTCCCTCCTGACTTTCAACAGGACTTTTGGAAGAAGAGGCAGAGGAGGAAAGGTATACACGTGAAGGTTGCTCCAACTGAAGGATAGTGCATCTATTTTCCAGGCTTTCGGATGAAACAGCCTTGTGCAAAACAGAGGTAGTTGGAAATTCAGAGGAGAAGCGAACAGATCTATGTCTGGAGTTCCCAAGCCATGGTCAACTGAGAAACACCTGAGGATCCAACTTCCATTCGTGAGGATCCACCGTTTGCCTGCTCAGAACTTCTGCTAACGATTTTTGTTCCCCTGGCAGAAACTGTGCTCGAAGAGTGATGTGCAGATCCAAAGCAGTTTCCCATAACAGCATTGCTTGTCTGCAAAGAGGGTAAGAATGAGTTCCCCCCTGCTTGTTGATGTACCACATGACAGTTGTGTTGTCTGTTCGAATCAACACTAGTCCCGGGCGAAGCAGATCCTTGAATGCTTTTAAGGCAAATTGAACTGCCAGCATCTCCTTCATATTGATATGCAAGTGAAGCAACTCCGGGGGCCAAAGGTCTTGAATCCATTTTCCTTTGAAATGAGCACCCCAGGCTGACTCCGAGGCATATGTCGTTAATATCTGACTTACCTCTGGTTGGGTCACAGAGAGTCCCTTGTTTAGGTGACATTCCTGAGCCCACCACACAAATTCCTTCTGGATGCAAGGAAGAATCCGAATGACAGTGTCCAAATCGTGGCTGTGTTGAGTCCAAACGCTTTTGAGATACCATTGTAGCTTCCCCATATGCAGTTTGGCATTGGGAAGTACTAGAATGCAAGATGCCATGAACCCCAAGGCTTGAAGGACTGTCCTTGCAGTCAGCCTGGACAGGACTGATAGCTGTAGGAAGTACTGGTGAAGATTTCTTTGTTTGTCCGGGGTAAGAAATGCCATCTGAGTCGCTGTATTCAGACTCACACCCAGAAAACACATCTCGTGAGGGTACTAGACTGGACTTTATTTCGTTCACAGAATACCCCAGGCATCTGAAAACTGTCATCACACACTACAGATGTCAGTAGTGCGTGCTTGTCTTGAGCCAGTATCAAACAATCGGCCAGATAAGGATAAATCTGAATTCCCGTAGTCTGAGAAAAGCTATTACTGGAGCCAGGACTTTCGTGAATACCCTGGGCAGTAGACAAGCCAAAGGGCAATGCAGAGAACTGATAATGCAAATTCCCAGTCCGAAACCTCAGGAATTTCCTGCAACTGGGCCTGATAGGAATGTGGAGATAGGCCTCCTTGAGATCCAAAGTCACCATCCAGTGATCCCTGCCCAGCATAGGCAACAGCTGTTGCAGTGTTAACATCTTGAATTTGGAATTTCTAGAAAGGTGTTTAGAATGGATAAATCCAGAATGGGCCTCCAAGTATTGCCCTTCTTTGGCACTAAGAAAAGACGGAATAAAACCCTGTGCCCCTTTCGCAGAAGGAACTTCCTGTATTGCTCCCAACTGGAGCAGAGAAGAAACCTGTGCCTGTGCTTCCAATTTTTGCTGATGAGGCACATCCGCATACCGTTGAAAGGCGGAAAGCGTGAAAATAAAATTTGTAGCCTCGAGTTACAATGTCCAACACCCATTTGTCCTGGGTAACCAAATGCCAATTCCCGCTGAAAAGTCCCAGTTTTCCGCCCAGAGGAGCTGCCAGCAAAGCAGAGTCCGCAGCGAAGACACAGGTCATTGGGTCTGCTTCGAAAGGACTGACCCTTGCCCTCTCCAGCAGAAGGGGTAGAGGAACTGAAAGACCTAGAAGTAACAGGGCCCTGAAAGGAAGCCCTACCTCTACCATGCCTCGACTTGCCCCTAGAATGAAAATCCGAAGAGGGAAAAGACCATCCCTTAGCAGGCCAATTCCTATTGAACTTAGGAGGCTGAACCTGTAAAAATTCCTTAACTGTCTGCATAGATTTAGCTTTTTCCTCCATTTTTTTCAAAACTAATTCCACAGGAGGGCCAAAAAGAACATCAGACTGCAAAGGAGCATCCATAATATGAGCTTTAACATGCTCCGACAAGGACTGACCTTTAAGCCAGGCATGTCTGCGAACAACAGAACTAGTAGCAGCCACCCTGGAAGAAGCTTGTAAAGCATCAAAACCACACTGCAGAGAATGCTTCCCAACCTGGTCTGAAGCATGCACTAAATCCTGAAGCTCCTTACAGTCAATACCTTCAGCTAAAGCATCCACTTTACATTTCAATTGACTTAACAAAAATTCTGATACTTGAGCATATGAAACTGACAATTCAAAGCCCTCATAGCCAAAGTAGAAGAGGTATACAGTTTTACCCCACCTATCCAGGGCCCTAGCATCTTTGCCCAGAGGAACTGGTTTCTAAACCACAGGGGCCTAAACCCCTTGGGGGCTTGGAAATAGTTTCAGGATCAGCTCTAGGGCTCTTAAACAAGTACTTGTGAGCCTCCGAACCCTGTAGTATCTATCTGGTTTAACAGGGGCAGGAGGCAGAGAATCTGGGTTAAGGGCAGCCTCAGAAAACACATCCTGAACAACATCCAGTACAGGAGGAATAGCCAAGGGCCTGTGCTGAGGCAAAAACAAAAATTCTCTCAGCCTTTTACGAGAATCAGAATAATCCTGGCCCTCCCATTTGAAATGTTCCCTCATGGAATGCAAAGTTTCAGAGAAAGAAAAATCTTCTGGAGGGGTCGCAGAGGGAGAAGCATCCTCAGCTTCCGAATCAGAATAGGGAGGGAAATCCTGAAGGTCTTCCACAGAGGAATCTGACTCAATGGAAGACTGAACCAAACCCTCCAACTCCGTCTCTACCCTGGGCCTCTTCTGAGGGGGAGGCATGGAACCCCTAATTAAAGTAATCAAATCCTCAGCCATCTTCAACATGTGCTTCCTAGGAGCTGGACCCTGGGGAAAAGCACCCGCAGGGGCAGATTTAGACTTAGACTGGCCTCTGCCTAGAGAAGGAGGAGGCTTAACCACCCTCTGAGGGAGGGAGCCACAGACAACAGAGGAGCACCCTCAACCTGGCCTAACAAAGGAGAAGCCACCCCCTGCAGTAACAAAGGCTCCCCTTGACACTCAGGCACACTGTCAGAAAGAGCCACTGAAGCAGCCAGTGGTTCTACAGGACTGGCGTCCGGAGCGGACGCCTCATCCTGCTTGGACCGCAAAGACTTTTCTCTGCGCTTCTTAGAAGAGCCAGTCGTCGGAGAATCTGACGGCATGTTGTAATTACAACGTTTACCAAACACCAGCCTAGCACAGTCCAACCGACGTTTAATAGTACGCTTATTAAAAGTAGCACAAAAGCGACACCCAACAACGTCGTGCTCAGGCCCTAAACAAGGAATGCAGAGTGAATGGTAATCCCTATGAGGAATCTGTTTCCCACAAGAAATACAGTTATTAACTTTTACTGACATCCGACAATACTGAGACAAGAAAAAGACAAAAAAGAAAATGTCCCCAATGGGGTACTTAGCCCAACTTGGTCTCCGGTCTGAAACTCGAAAACCGACAATTCCAGAACGCCGAACGGCACTTGCAAATTCTGCTTCTGCTCAGGACCATGCGGCAAGAAAGACTAAAGTTATGGTGTCGGTCATGCGCATTTATACTGACACCACGTCAGTCTCGAGCGCCATGACCGACGCCATATCTAGCCCTTTGGTATTCGGGCCGATGGAGGGCAGCGGAGTACCCACTAGTCAGGACTGCAGCAATGGGAGACGACGAACATCACTTTTTCCACAAATCCTTTTCTCATGAAAAATAATTAAAATAAAATACAGTTTCTTAATTCAGCAACTGAAGTCACTTCTCATCTCATTACAAATTATTAAGGATGATAGTGGACGATAATCTTAATTTCAAACTATACATGTACAAAATTACATAAAAAAATCATCAAAACCTAATGATGCTTTAAAGTGCCAAAAACTCTGACCAACTCAACTAAAACTACACTTGCCACTACTTATCCTTTCCCCTCACTACTTTATGTGGCTCCCATCCTTACTAACCTCCAGGCATCAAGAAAAGCAAAACTAGAGCACTGTTATAACAAAGTGGCTAAATTTGCAACAAATATATACTCAGAATCCCACCACTGTACAGCACTAAAAAAAAAACTAAGCTGGTTAAAAGCACCCCATAAACTAACATATACCCACCTTCTTGCCACCAATACAATTATCCAACATCCATTTGCTTGTCCAGACTCACTCAATGACTATCCTATATCCTTAGATTAATAAACCACAACTCCAAAGATCAACTTCTTACAGAATGCAGTAACCTTACAACTTTAAACCTGATGTTTTCAGCAATGCTCTTCAACCCCTTAACTGGTCCATTCTTCACACCTTACCGCTGAATGATGCTGTACTTCATTTCAATTCACTATTTCCCAACACCCTAAACAGCCTTGCCCACCCCACCCCACCATCAGAAGAAAATGTGTTAAATCCACCCAAACTGTCTGGCTATACCACACTAACCACACACTAATCCACAACAGAGACAAAGCTTGGCAAAGAACTAAATCTGTTGCCCACATTCAACCTTATAAGCATCTCCAAAACCTTGCTAAAATTCAAGCTGACAAACTGACAAGTGAATAAGACAAGTAGAAAGAAATGAAAACTGTTATACAGACACCTCATACATGAGATGCCTGAGTGTGTGAGAGTAGGTTGGACGGGCACAACTTGTAGCAGTAACCAAAGCAGCCATGCACACAATGACATGTCAAAATGCATATCAGAACTAAAATGTATCCATCACATATGCACACATGTTAATGTCCAGTACTTTTGCAAAACACAGCCTTTAAGATGTTTCGAATCACAACTATAAACACAAAGTATTTTATGTATCTTACCCAGCTGTAATAAGATCTAACACCACTAGTTTGGGGGATTTAACACATTTTCTTCTGGGGGTCAAGGCTATTTAGGATTGGAAGTTGGGAAATAGTGAATTGAAATGAAGTACAGCATCGTCCGGTGGTAAAGTGTAAAAACGAACAAGTTAAGGACTGAAGAACATTGTTGAAAACATCAGGTTTAAAGTTGGTAAGGTTACTGCATTCCATAAGAAGTTGGCAGTGCATAGCGACTTTCAAATCTGGCTTCTACTGTAAACGCACATATTTAGTCAACAAAACTATAAGTAAAGAAAACTATTAATAAGTTAACACTAAGAGCGTATATGCGTATGTGATTATTTTCAACCCAAACGCTGCAGCTAAGACATGGAAAGTGCACAGTGCAACCCGATATCAGACCCACAAGTGGTACTGTCAATGGATAAACCAACCCCCTGCCCATTTAAAGAATGTTCGTCTTAGATATTTCCCCTATCCGTAATGATGAGCACCCTTTCTGCAAATATTTTTTGCTGCTGGTTACCTTCATCCGAGTCCCTGCCTCTACATAGTCGTTCATCTTCTTCATCGACACTCTCCAGTTCTTCTTCGTCATTATAATAATCCACTAGCGGCGAAAGTAGAGTGCTGGAGGTCATGGTTTCCACCTCACCCTCCACCACTGCCGCGTTCTCCTTCAAGTTTTGATTGTCCAGCACCATAAACACAGGACAAGACAAGCTTGCTTATAAGGAAGGGATTTAATGGTGTGAAGCTAGTACGGCCCTACCAATACTTTATACTAAATTTTGAGAGTTAGTGTGTTCCAAGTAATTTCGTGCATATTTAAAACCAGAGAGGAAATCAACACTAGAAAGCCAAAACTAAGGAAAACACATAGCACACGATGTTACTGACAAATCAATGACTGTCAACCATAACAAAGATTCCCCACTTCCGAGTGGTGGAACTGTACACACGGGGGCGCGTTCCTTCGTATATTTTTTTTCTCTCAATTTTTTGCGCAGACGCTTGGACTGCTGTTGCTAGGGGGCCTAAACAATTCAAGCAGGATTGTCTTATATTCCGCCGAAAAAGCACCTGGACATTAATCTTTAAAAATAAAAAAGTGAATACGTAGGCGCCTTCTGATGTACCTTTACGGACCCTATTATTTGTCCCAACTGTACTACAACAGCAAAATATTACTGGCTGGATAATTTTAGTAATTTTTCTTTATTTTTAGTAGAGGCATATTACGAGTCTGTACATAAAATGAGGGCCAGATCAAAGCCGTGAAAAGACCGTAGAGGATTGGGTACGGTTTGTGTGCTGTAGTACCTTTGTAAATGTAATGTTAACGAGAGTGGTAGTTTTGTGTACTAATTGCAGGCGTTAGCTTAGCTTATTATTTTTAACTACCAATGAGAGCACAACTAACTTAAGAATGAATTGCCACGGTTGGGAATATGTTTTGCACTACTGCATACATGTCAGTTACCCAAAGTGTTGCAGAACGTTCCTGATTTTGCCTATGTGCCCTGTCCTTCCTAAAATGTGTGATGTTGTGGTAACACGATTACAATCCTGTTACTCTTTTAGCAATACATCTTTATTTTGACAGCTGTGTCCTGTGTGTGTGTGTGTGTGTGTGTGGGGGGGGGGGGATATGAAAGATAATAAGTTTTTTGAGGTTTTAGGGCATTATTGCATCCATGTACATTTGGCATTTCAATCACACAGGCAACGCGCATTCCTGCCAAGCCTGAGGACGTGGGGTACTACAAAACGTGTCTATGTCACAACGTCGTGCTGACAAAAGTTCGATCGTTGTAATATCGAATCCTAAAGTCTCAAACCCAACAAAACCGAAAAGTTTTGAAAACACAAAATAGTGTTCCGTGACAAAAAAAAAAAACTTGAGGGCTTTCTCCCAATGGGGGGGGGGGGGGGGGGGGCATCCACATCTCTCTCTCTCCCCTACTTAAATATACCAACTCCCAGATTGCACCACAGTGGAGGAAATAGCAAAGTCCCAAACACGGCCCACCGATTTTTTTCCCCCCTGGGAAAAAAGTCGATGTGCACTGGCTCCGCTATTTTAACTTTCGGACTTTAGGGTTCGCTATTACAACATTCGAACTTGTTTTAGTTCGACGTTGTAATATAGACCCCAACAAGACAATTACGCCGATTGTAGTACACAGGTCTATGTTTTTCCTTAATAATGTAGGTGATATTGAAGTGTACTGCCCACCAGATGTGCTGTAGCAAGCCCTACCCAACCCCCGCCTGACACATTGCAGTGTAATTAATATTCATCATCTGTGCCGAAAGCAACCCAATGTTTTATTGTAGACATTCACTACCAAAAAAGAAATGTTTTACTAGGGTCATAAAACTAAAAGGGCTGCTGTACATCACATTTCAGTCAGTCAATAGGGCAGAGTTCACACCACAAAACTGTTTCTCTAAATGATACTGTTATTAACGGCTGAAACTGTTTGCAATACCAGCACCATTGCCCAACACTTGTTCAGCGGGGCTGCAGGTCCCCCACAAGGGGGTGCAGGGGGGCTTGCCCCCCTGGAAAAGGAGAAAGTAATAATTTCGACGAGGATGTAGTTCATTGTGTGCATGGATTCCGTGCCAGTCATGCTGTATTTAACATATTAAAACTCTGCCCGCCACCTTGTCAATCAAACAGGCCTCGCCCATTCCTGCGCAAACTAACTGGTGGGTTAATACACTGCAATATCGCCATAATGTACCCAAGAACAACTCAAATTCATCAAGGCAAAAATGGGCTTTTACTTTGCCAAAAAAGTCCAGGTCTTAACATTGGTTGTGTTATGGCTTGATTTACAGTTTCATAAAAAATAAAAAAATAAAAAAAACCGTCTTCGGGCATTTCAAAAGAAAATGTATGTTGATGCAAAGCCTGTTCTTCTATTAACTTTGTAGGTGAATTAAAAGTAATATTTAAAATTTGTTCCAAATTATGGGCCTTTGGCCCCAATATTTTTGGCTTTATCCAGAATTCTTGGGCAAATAAGTTGAGAGGAATGTGAATCACCATTTAGCAGATGTACACGGAGGGCAAGTTTTGAAAAAACTGTAATCATAACAGCGCTGAACCCCTTATGAACGCAAGCAGTTCAGCTTGGGGTTATGCAGAACTGTAGGTCATTGGGGGGGGGGTGGTAGCAAGCACACCATAACGATGATACCATATATGACTCAGTCATTGTACATGCTGGCGTGAATGACCTGAGACATACCTCCCTCGACTACATGAAAAGAGACATAGAGGAGCTCTCTGATCATGTAGCCCAGGCCGGTATGACCCTGATCTTGAGCAGCATCTTACCCTCACCTAGAATGATGCCACAGTATAAAGACAAAATGATCGATTTTAACAATTGGGTAAAATTTTGGTGTCATTCAAAGGGGATCCAGTGTCTGTCAGCCTGGGATGACATGCTCGACAAGCCACGTTGCTTCGCTAGGGACGGCTTGCACCTGTCACCCCTGGGCTTTCGGATATTGGCAAAGGCTCTTGCCACCCCCATAGTGCCTTTTTTAGGCAAGGCTCAAAAGTCAAACCCACCTCGATAGACAGCACAAGGAACAAGAAACTACGGGTAATGCTGCTAAACGCCAGAAGTCTTAACCTCAAGATGCATGCACTCTAAGCTCTCCTCAGAATGGAGAACATCAATATCTGTGCAGTGACAGAAACCTGGTTCAAGGCTCCAGAGAGCACCCCAGCACTACCAGGTTATACCTCATATCATGCTTTTCGGCCCCAAAACCCGGACCGAACCACAAAAGGAGGGGGAGTTTCCATATTTATCAAGGATATCCACACCTCCAGGTTAGTGACATTGCACAAAGTATCGGAGACCATCCATGTGCAACTGACAGTGGGCAAGACTGCTTTTCAGTTTATAGCATCCTACAGACCACCCTCTCAAAGTCAGGAATCCCACTCGGCTTTCCTGAAAACATTGGAGAACATGAAGATCTCTCCGAACACCATTATATTGGGCGACTTCAACTACCCAAACATAGACTGGGAGCATTACTCAAGCCCCAGCACCTTAGCCCAAAGGTTCCTGGAATTTATAAACTCAAATGCTATGGAACAACTAGTCACCACTCCCACAAGAGGGGAAAACATACTAGACCTGATCATTACCAATATGGGGACTCTATGCTCCATACCAGAAGTATATCCCTTATTGGTAAGATCAGACCATAAATTAATTTTACTGGATATCCACATCCCGACCCCACCCCCAGCCCAGAAAACCACAGTGAAAAACTTCTCAAAAGCGAACTTCACACTTCTCAAAACTGAAGTGGAATCCTTCAAGGCCCCAGGGCTAGTGGAAACTACGGCCCAAACTGCAGAATCCTATATAAACGCATTCTACGGACATCTCCAGGAATGCATGGATCATGCTATCCCAAACAAAATCAAGACCCAATCATCCAAAGGCAGGCGTCCAGTCTGGTGGACCCCAGCCATAAATAAACTGTACAACAGAAGGAGGAAGCTACTACATGATAGAGCAAATTCCCTAAAAGGGAAGGCATCTCTGATCAGTACTAGCAAAAAATTACGATCCCTCATAAAATCCTCCAAGGCCAGCTTCGAGAGAAAAATTGCACAGGACACTAAAGACAATCATAAGGCTTTTTTCAGTTATGTTAGGAACCTGGGATGCAACTCCCAGACTTGTTCTGAGTTGATTCTAAGCGATAAAAAATACACTGAACCCACAGACATCGCCAATATCCTGGCAGACAGGTTCAGTGCAAACTTCTCCACCCCCCTCAAAAGAGCAAGTATCTATCCCGGCAGAGTGCAGCCTCCCAAACATCTCTGACGCTCAGGTGAAGGCCGCCCTCTCCAAAGCAAAAAACACTGCTTCCATGGGACCAGATGGCATCCCGGGTTGCGTCCTACATGAACTCCAAGAAGAACTAATCCCTAAAGTAAAACTTCTATACAATCTCAGCCTCACTACAGGATATGTGCCCAAAGAAGGGCATACAGCAACAGTGGTCCCACTCCACAAAGGTGGCGCCTCTGCGGACCCTGGAAACTATCACCCCATAAGCCTGACTAGCCTAGTCTGCAAGGCTATGGAGAGGATCATCATGGAACTCATAAACAAAGGCATTGGGGACCTACAGACACTAGATCCTACCCAATTTGGCTTCGTCAAGGGCAGATCCTGCCTTTTGAACCTGGTCAACTTCTTCGAAACAGTCACCAAGGCCATAGATGAAGGGAAGGTAGTCCACACAGCCTATCTGGACCTCACAAAGGCATTTGACACAATACCCAACTCGGGCATCATAGATAAGCTATCCAGTCTAAATATAAACCCCTATGTCACAAGATGGGTCGCAAACTGGCTCAAAGACAGAACCCACAGAGTCAGAATTGCTGGAGCCATGTCAGACTCGAAACCGGTCACAAGTGGCATCCCACAAGGTTCTGTCCTGGGACCTCTCTTGTTCGGTATTTACTTTTCTGAGGTACAGGCCAACATGGGAGGACTATGGCTCACCAAGTTCGCAGATGACTGCAAACTGGGCACCATAATCGACTCTCCAGCTGACACAAACATCCTTCAAAAAGGTCTCCCAGAGATGGATAACTGGTGCCAGAGCCATGGTCTAAAGCTAAATGCCAAAAAGTGTATAGTCATACCCTTTGGAAAAACAATGTGCCCACAAATTACCACATAGGTGGTAACCCATTAAGTACAGAGAAAGTAATTAGGGATCTGGGGACCCAAGTTGATAGCAATCTCTCCTTTGACAACCACATTGCCAAAGTGGTTAGAAAGACCTTCTACATAGCCCACCTCATCATGAAAGGGTTCACATCTAGATCAAGAGAGGTAATCGTGCCCCTTTATTCATCCCTCATCAGGCCCATCATAGAATACAATGCCCCCTTTGGGATGTACCTTACCCAACACCTGCAGCAATTAGAAAGACCCCAAAAGTACCTCACCAGGAGGATCAAGGGACTCAAACAGATGCCATATGCTGCTCGGTTAAAAAAACTCCAGCTCTACTCAGTTGCATACCGCCTACTTCGAGTTGATCTATGCCTGACATATAAAGCTATGTCCAACCCAGAATTAATGGACATGCTCCACCTCAGTAAATCTAAATCCCTTAGAGCCATGCGCTCGAGGGACTTGAACCTCAGCACAGAAATAAATAGAACATGCTGGAGGGACAGATTCATAACCCAGAGGGTCCCTTCGCTCTGGAATAGAATTCCAATTCATGTTAGGCAGATCACCTTACTGACTCTCTTCAAGAAGAATCTTGATGAGTGGATGGGGGATCGTAGGTTTGTCCCGGGGATTACTTCCGTGTCACTATTAGACAGAGGCACAGTAAACTAAACTTTAAAAAGGCACAGTATACTCAAATCAAGGGGTGGTGTAAGCCAAACACAATCAGGCTAGGCTTATAAATGCCCCAGGGCAGATAGCTTAGTATGAACCTATGAACATGATTTGCGTGTCATATCTGTCAGCTTCTTTGCTCAAGAGTTATGTACAAAGCTAGAGATAATTAGAAAGCAAAGGTCCACAATCAAGAATAGATTTTAAGTGTTCAATCATATCCTATGAAATTACAATATTTGATGATGTCAACATTGACTAGCAGAACATTTTTAACAAGCTATATATCAAATAGCATCAACTGTATAGATTTACACAACTTATAACTTCTCATACTTGCCCTAACAAAACCTCAAATTCTGGCACCATTCTAGACTGAATCATAGTTTCAAATCCTAAGCAATATAGCTCTCCCAGAGCCCTCCCATACTCACTCAGTGACCATTATCCCATCTATGTCCTGAGATTAGTAAGCCACAACTCCAAAAATCAACTTTTTTGGAATGCCATAACCCTACCAACTTTAAACCTGACGTTTTCAACAATTTCCTTCAATCCCTTAACTGGTCTAGTCTTTACACTTAGCTCTGGACGATGCTGTACTTCACTTCAGTTCACTATTTCTCTTTACCCTAAATAGCCTTGCCTCCATTAGAAGAAAACATGTTAAATCCATCCAAACTGTCTGGCTATCCCACACTAGCCTTACACTAATGCATAAGAGAGACAAAGCTTGGCCAGATTGTCAAATAACCAAATCTCTTTTCCACATTCAAACTTATAAGCATCTCCAAAACCTTCCTAAAACTCAAGTGAGTGCTGATTAAAAAAAAAAACAGTATTACTTAGATCCACAAATAAACAGTAAAAAAAATCCCAAGAAATATCAGTCTTCTGTTAACAAAACCTTACACCCTGGAATTCCTACTGCCCCCAAACCTCCCATAGATTCTGCTAATAAATTTAACTCCCATTTTATAGTCTCTACTGCTAGTCTAACACAAAATCCTATACAGACTTATGACAGCCCCGATGAAGTTCCCACTTCCAATAAACCTTTTTTTCTCCTTAAAAACTGTCTCTGCCTCAGGTATAAAACACCTTTTCAGTAAGCTCAAGCCTTGCTATGTTGACAACTCATCTACAGAATATCTAAAATGTGCAGCTGCTGCCATTGCTTATCCAGACTTCATCTTCATCGACAGAGCCATTCAAGAATCACACCCATCTTTCTGGAAAAAATTATACATTAGAACTCTTCACAAAGCTGGTAACTCCTCTGAAATGGTAAACTTTATGCCTACCACTGTCTTATCCTAGCTCCCTAAAATTCTAGAAAAGTGCATACATCAACAAACCTTACAATACCTTCTTTAAGAAAATCTACTAACATCTACCAACATGGTTTTTGCCTATACAATAGAACAACAACTGTCATGTGCCTTCTTATATAACATCATTACAGCTATAAGTAATAACTCCCCTGTTTTTAGATCTCTCCAAAGACTTTGACACAGTTTCTCACTACAATTTACTCTGTAAAATGTCTGCACTTGGCTTGTCTAATGCAACACTCAGCTGGTTCGCTAACTACCTTTCTCACCAGCAACAATCAGTAAAATGGCTCTCTACATACTCCTCTTTTCTCCCAGTTAAAACCAGTATGCTCCAAGGATCTATCCTTGGTCCTCTTCTTTTTAACTTCTTTAACAACTTACATACATCTTCCCAAAAGGTTTCCTTCATCCAATATGCTGATGACTCCACCCTCATCTGCTCATCAAACACTCCCTGTTTATACTCCATTACTCAGAATTTCTTCGTCTCCATTGAACACTGGCTCTGTGAAAACCAACTCTTTCCTAAATCCCAATAAAATGAAGCTATTACTGTTTGTGGCTTTTCCCGGTTAGTTGTCGCCACAGCGGAACTCCAGTCTGCTAATGATTGGCAGTCAATTTTTATGGTGCCGAGTTGACAGCCTGACGCCCAATCTTCAGCAAAGGCACGCCCATTCACTCATGTCTTTCAGAGGCCACTCGACCGTGGGGAGAATGTGCAGACTCCACATAGAAGGCACTCCAGCCGAGAATCGAACAGGAGAACCTCTTGCTGTGAGGTAACAACGCTACTGCTGTACCACCGCAGATCTCCCTAAATCTCTAACACCTTTCAAAAACAGCTTCAAAAAACTTATCTCAGTCACACAGATATAGAAGTCGTATCTCATAACAAGTTACTAGGCATCATAACTGATGATCAACTGAAATTTGATCTTCATATACAACATTTTATAAAAAAAACACACATCAAAAACTGTGTGCTCTACAGATAAAAAAAGTCCAAATTAACTCCTCTAGTCACACTGGCAAAACATAACTTCTGCCTTCTGTACTGTATGCCTCACCAGTTCTTACCAATATTCATATCTTCCTCATCACAAAACTAAAACTATATTCTAACAAGTTAGCTAGATTTGCAACCAGTCTTTCATATAAAAGTCATCACTGCTCTGCTCTCAAATCATTAAACTGGCTTGAGTTTCCCAATTGCCTCAAGTACACTCAACTTCTACCTGTCCACAAAATGATATATAACTGTTAGAAAAATATGTATTAATGTGTGTATGCTTAAAGCTAATTAATAATCAAGTATTTTAATATGCTTTTCATTCTATTTTTCATGCACTATATTTTATACAAATTGAGTTTCATATGAGACTGAAAAAGATGCTTTTTGAAAACTGCAGTATGCTTACTGAAACTTGCAAGTTGCCCTCTGACCTAGTAACTGCTAGCACAGCAATATTCATGTTTATGCCTTTTGGAAATGTACTTGAGAAGCAGGTGCTTATCTGCTAGGTCAGGAACGAATGAATGAACAATACAATATTCGGTAAATGTAATGATTTTAGACAATCAGCTCTGTTCAAAGGATGGGAACATGTGCAGCTGCAGTAACTTAGAGATAAAGTAGACAAAGGATTATTAGAGAAATGAACTGCTAGCATTATGTTTGAATTAGCCATAGTACCTTGAATGGTAACATGACATGTATCTAACTGGTAGTAATCAAGGCCATATTGTTTTCCTCAGGAAGTTTCACATAAAAATTGATAAATCAGCAGAAATTCATGGGAATGATGGTCAACAGATGATGATGAAAAGGTGGTAATCTGTTACGTCATCTTGGTAGGCCATGTCTAGTTATAGAATGTATAAAAATGAAAGTATTTCCTGTTTCTGGTTAGACAAACTCTGTATTAGCACGTTTTAGTCTCCTTGCTGCAAGATTAAAGTGCCTTAACCTGAACCTACTGTGTTTTGATAATTTTTAAAGTATATTTTTCCTTTGACAATAACCTTTTGTACATTCATATATATAATGATATATAATCCTTTGTACATTCATCAGTAACATTCTCAAACAGTACCTTCCTAACCATCATTTTCACTCAACTGAGTAGCAGTTTCTTGAAACTCATAATCCCCCCCCCAAAAAAAAATATAGGACAATCAAAACCTGGAACAAGATTGCTATGGACATTAGACCAACACATACAAGTCCCATTTTTAAGCTCCTATAAGAATACCTTATTAACTCCAGGCTATGTACTTACTTGCCTTTCTGCAAGTTAAACTGACCAATTTCTTTCGCCCTTCCTATATTCTTTCCCTTAAACTTTCTCTCTTCCCTTTCTCTTGCATACTCCTTCCTCTTTGCAATCTACTATACACCCACTGTCTCTCTTATTTCTCTTAGCCCCCACCCTTATTTCTGTTATTTTCTTCTATATCATCATCTTTAAATCTTCTTTTACCCTCTTCTTCTCCACCTTCCTTTGACCTTTGTTAGCCTATAATATTCTTCTTACTGTCAGGTTTCTGTCTGTAGATCTTCTGTACCTTATTACTTCTTTTTTCTGCATAATATTCAAATATGTTTAGATAGTTTTATACAGATCTATATATATGTGTGTGTGTGTGTGTGTGCGTGCGTGCGTGTGTGTGTGTGTGTGTGTGTGTGTGTGTGTGTGTGTGTGTGTGTGTGTGTGGTCTCTGATGTAATCATGCATTTTTTTTTCTGTTGATCTAATTTGTATGATTTATTGTGGCGTCTTTTACTATGTGTGTGTATATATATTTATATAATTTGTATTATGTTGCATCTTATTTATTTATTGTCCTTTGTTTACCAGGAAAGTCCAACTGGGCACAAGTACCATTTTGAGCAGAGGCTTGGAGAGAAAAGCTCCACATAAAATACATATTTACCTTGAACAACAGTACAAATGAAACAGTTTAAGCATTATTCTTCATGTATTGAAAGAAATAATAGACATGTATCATATACTTTAGTATAAGTCATAGACATGTTAACATGTATTAGCTGGAGATACTAGAGCAATGATAATGCACATAGATTCAGTATATGTATATTGATATTAACGAGATAGGGTGTCACTAGAACAGGAACAGAAAATAGAGGAGAATGAAGGGTATAAGAAGAATAATCAAGAAAATCATAAGTAGGAAAAGTTCTGTTAGTGGAGATGTTGAGGTGGGTAAGAAGGGAGTATTAGCAGGAGAGGATTAGGGATATAGGTTAGCTGGAGGAGCAGTTGTGGGAATGAAAGAGACAGGGATAAGAAAGGTGAAAGAGTCTGGGTGATAGAGAAACTGGCAGTGGGAGAGAAACAGGAAGAAAGGTGGGTTTACTCAGGATGGGAGTATGAACATAGCCATGAGGAAGTTAGGTGTTGTTTTAGGTTGTGTTTGAAACATGTGGTATTGTTGCCTTGTTTTATGATGGTTGGAATGAAGTTTCATTGCTCAGCAACATAGGTTAAGTAAGTTTAGTCACCTGCACTGTTATGAGACTTGGTTCTGGACAGGAGATATTTGTTCTTATAGTGGAAATTCTTAGCAAAGAAGTAGTGTTTAAGGGTGTTTTGTAGTGTTGGGCATTTGTCTGGTTTATGAATTATTTTGTGAGGACTCAGCAGTTGGGAGTAAGGTAATTAGGTAGTTCAAACCAGTGTAGGTGTTTCAGTGCTAGGCATTGATGTGAACAGTATGGTAAGCTGGATACAAACTTAGCTCTTTTATTGTAGCAAACCCCTAGTTTATTTTTTAAGGTAGAGTGTAGGTTAGTCAAGATGGTTGCTGCATAGAGAAGTGAAGGGAGGAGATACGATTTTTTTTGAAGGAGTTCCTAGAGTAGTCAGTGATAAAGGGTTTGTTTCTGTAGAGAAAGCTCAACTTTTGATGAGTGTTCTTGATGGCTCAAGTGATGTGTTGATCATATTTTAAGTTGTCATCAATTAAGATGAGAAAGAAACTTTGTGCTGGAAAATGTTTCAGTTGAAGTATTATTTGCTTTTGTGATGGTGAAGGATTGTTTCTGTGCTGACAAATATTTGGGTAAAAACATTTGTGGGTTTTTTAGCATTTAAAACTAGTTGGTAGTCATTTACCCAGGCCTCAGCTGAGGAAAATGAGTCCTGGATCATCTTGTGGAGTAGTGGTAGACTTGGTTCAGAGCATATGAGCATAACATTATATGCTTCTTTGATAGCTTTGAGGAGATTATTAGTGAATCTATTGAAAAGTAAAGGTCCTAGAATAGATCTCTGAGGTATGCCAACAGAGACAGAAGAAAGGGGGAGAGATCCCATTTCCATTTTACAGCGTGGAGTCTGTTGGTGTAATAGTTGTGAAACCCATTAAGGGATAAATGGGAGAGTCATTGAGAGAATAGTTTATGGAGCAGGTGTCATTGTGAAACTGTGTCAAATGATTTTGACATGTCTAAGAAGAGGGAGGATACTAGGTTGCTGGTGTTTCTATTAGAGTTTAAGATTTTGGTAAAACTGAGCAGAACAGTAGTGGTGCTGTGATGAGGTCAGAAATCATATTGTGTGTTGGAGAGGAGAGTGCTATTTTGAAGATGGGAAAGGAGCTGCAAATGAATGCATTTTTCTAATATTTTGAAAGTGGAGGTAGAATGACTATAGGGCAATAATTGGAGAGGATGGTGGATGTTTCTCCTTTATGCAGAGGTATGATGTGGGATTTTGTCCAGATGGCAGGGATATAGCTTTCTGTAATTGATCAGTTTATTAGTGTATATATAGGGTCTGCTATAGGCACCGATTCTGAGGTATTCTGGTGGTAGGTTGTCAGCAGCTGGTGTAGAATTTTTTTAGTTTTAGGAGCTGTTGTTTTATAGAAGAGGTCGATACTGGTTGTTAGGAGAAAGGATTTTGGTGGAGATTAGTACTGTTTGGGATAGTGAGGCTTGTGACGACCATGCCCTGGCCCAGCAATCAAGGAGCCTCAGTCCTCACCACTAACACCAGGTAGGTCATCTCCTAGAAGAGGATAGGATAACTAATACACACAGTAAAGTACAATTTCCCTTAAGTGCACACAGAGATCACAGTCAGTCTGGGGCTGGTTTCTCCCTTGCTCTCCAGGTCCCCAGTAAGACTCCCCACTGGCACAGCTATAGGGTCCAGATCTCAGCCTAGCTGGCAAGCTAACCTTCAGTACCCTCTCTGTCCAACCAGTGCTTTGTGTCCCTGTCCAGGTAGCTGACACACACCCACACTTTGAGATATGTATTTATACAACTTCACAGATACTCCTTGGAAAGGCTGACATAGATTCTCCAGCTGTGCCCCTTTACCCAGACCATACGGTAGTAATTACTGCCACCACCAGCTAATATTATCAGCTACCAAAAGGCCCTTAAAAGGGTGTCCTATTATTACTGTGCAATATTATTATCCAATTGGTAATGTGACTATTCAGTCTAAGGCTTATTAGAGTGGCCTATTACGATAACCTCTATAAATATGAAATGTACTCTAGAGCCTATCTCTACACAAACCAGCCACAGGTAATTTTTTTTTAAATATTTAATAATAAATAATTAAAACAAAAGACAATACTACTACACCATAGAGATATCTAAGAGTTCAGAGATCACAAAGAAACTTAAAACAATACAGTAGGACAGGTCTGATGTCAAAGAAAAACACTTAATCTAACTTTCTAATCTTTAGCTAATCTTAAAAGAAAACACAGTGCTATAATCCTACTTACAGACATAAAGAGCATAAGCAGTAGTGGGGTTGATGGTCCAAGACAAATGCTTCTAGTCTTTCTCTCAACAATAGTTTTTAAAACACTAACAAAGAGCTCAGCTAAGGCCCTCCCAAATTACATCATTTTGACACTTAGGTTTTCCCAGTATTCACATTACATAATTTTGACACTTTGTCTGGAGTTCCCAGGCAAACAAACTGCATTATTTAACAAGCTAACATCTGCACAGGAAACTACAACAATAAAAGACATTTCATATGTATACTCTAACAATTATTCCTTAAGTTAAGACAATAGAAATAATGTGTTCACCCAGATGCTTCAACACCATTTTTTAGATAATTGTAGCTTCAAAGAACATTTGAAATGCTTGGCTTGATTTTTCTTACAGCAGATGGCAATGTTGCAACAGTCTTGAAGTTCACATTTTACAGTGTTTTTTTTCTTTCAGTTAAGAACACAAGCCTGTATTTTACATTTATTTATACAAATGATAGAATTATGTTATATAATATTATATAATAGATAGAATTATAGAGTACAACACCCCTTTTGGAATGTACCTCACAGGACATCTGCAGCAGCTGGAAATGCCACAGAAGTACCCCACAAAGAGGATTACTGGCCTCAAACAAATGCCCTACACTGACCGCCTCAAAAAACTCCAGCTTTACTCCATAGCATATCGCCTACTCTGAAGTGATCTCTGCCTAACATATAAAGCTATGTCAAACCCAGAGCTGTTGGACATGCTAGACCTGAAGAAATCCCAATCCCTCCGAGCTACATGCTTTAGGGACCTAAACCTTGTCACCACAATAAACAGGACATGCTGGATGGATAGATTCCTGTCCCAGAGACTTCCTAAACTCTGGAACAAGCTACCCATCTATGTCAAGAAAAGTTCTTCATTAGCACTCGTCAAGAAAAATCTTGATGAGTGGATGGGAAATAGGAAATACACCCCGGGGATCACTTCTGTGTCTCTGCTAGACAGTGGCACAGGAAAATAACTTTCTTGGGTAGCATAAGCTATGGAACCTTGCTGGCTAGGCTTACATAGGCCCTTGGGCCAATAGCCTAGTACCTACCTATGAACATATGTATCATATTCTATTTGACTAGGCTGGCAGCCTTCGCCCATCTTTCCCCAATCTTCACATCTCTTCCCCCCTGGAGAACTCAAGCTAGTTTTTCAAATGACCTTTGAGAAATGCCACATGAGAGGGTTAGGTCTATCTGAGAGTACCTCACCCCATTCCCTGTTTTGAGAGCCCATCTGCATTGACATTGCTACTCCCACTGCGGAGCTGCACTGACATATCATATGCTTGCAACCCCAGGCTCCATCTTAGCAATTTGGCATTTTGCTGACTGGCTCTGTTTGACCATATTAGAGGGTTGTGATCTGCCATTACAGTGAATTTTCTTCCTACTCTATGTCCTAGGAAGGAGACCTCTGCCATACCCACCTGACATTTGCTCGGCTTAAGGGTCAGCCCTGCCCTTTGTAGTCTGCCCAGCACCTCCCTGTCATGCTGAAGGTGCTCTTGCCAGGAATGGCTGTAGATGGCAATATCATCTAGGTAAGCAAGGGCAAACCCTCCTGCTCCTGCTAGGATATTATTCACCAGCCTCTGGAAAGTCGCTGCGGCATTCTTCATCCCAAAGGGCATCTTTGTGAACTCATACAAGCCAAAAGAAGTCACAAAGGCTGACTTCTCCCTAGCAGTGGGAGTCAAGGGCACCTGCTAGTAACCCTTAGTAAGATCAGTGGTTGTAAGATACTTAGCTCCACCCAGCTGCTATAGGGCCTCATCTGTCCTAGGCATGGGGTAAGCATCTGACTCTGTGTGACTGTTTAATTTCCTGTAATCCACACAGAACCTGGTGCTGCCATCCTTCTTTGGCACCAACACCACTGGTGAAGCCAAGAGACTGTTGGACTCTTGAATCACTCCTAGTTCCAACATCTCCTGTACCTCTTCCCTCAGAGTCTGTTTGGCTCTCTCAGGCACCTATAACGGGCCTGCCTAATAGGCCCTTGGGGACCTGTATTCACCTGGTGCTGCACCAGGTGGGTGCACCCTGTTTTCCCAGTGAACATGTCCCCAAATTCCTGCAACACTGCTTGGAATTCTCAAACCTGGGTAGGAGATAGCTGCTGGGACTTTGCTACCCCTTCCACCGAGGTGTCCGTCTGAGCCTCACTGAGGAGATCAGTCCCCAGATCTCTCTCAGACTTCTCCTGCAATCAACACAAGGGCCTCCCTATCATGCTAAGGTTTCATCATGTTTACATGGTACAATTTGTGCCCCTGCCATCTGCCTAGCACTTCCACCATGTAGTTAACATCACTTACCTTTCTTACCACCTTGTAGGGTCCCTCCCAAGCTACTTGCAGCTTTTTGTGTCTGACAGGAATGAGAACCATCACCTGCTGCCCCAGAGCATATTCTCTAGCTCAAGCATTCCTGTCATACCACACCTTTACTGCTGCTGGGCTTCTGCCAGGTTCTCCTGGGACCAAGCCCAAAAGTTCTCTGAGCCTTGTCCTGAGGTTTAGGACGTATGCCACAACAGACTCCTTGTGAGACTCACACTCACCTTCCCACTCATCTCAAATTAAATCTAGAGGTCCCCTCACCCTATGCTCATACAGCAACGCAAAGGGTGAAAGACCTGTGGATTCCTGGGGAATCTGTCTGTAAGCAAACAACAGATGGGGCAAATATTTGTCCCACTCCCTCTTAAACTGGTCTGCAAATGCCCATAGCATGAACTTGATTGTAGAGTTTAACCTCTCAACAAGACCATTAGTCTGGGCATGGTAGGGGGTGGTCTTCATGTGCTTCACCCTACAGGACTTTCACAGACAAGCCAGCAGGTCTGACATGAAATTGGCGCCTTGGTCAGTCAGTATTTCTTTTGGGAAACCTACCCTGCTGAAAATCTCTAACAAAGCATTTGCCACCTTCTCTGCCTGAATGGAGGACATAGCCACTGCCTCACGGTATCGTGTAGTATAATCCACTACCACTAGGATATACTTTTTCCCTGTGGAACTTGGGGTACTCAGAGGACCCACAATATCCGTAGCTACCCTCTGAAATGGCTCCTCAATCACAGGCAAAGGCATCAAAGGTGCTCTCACCTTGTCTTCTGCCTTGCCTACCTTTTGGCATTGCTCACAAGTCCTGCAGTACCCTGTTACATCTCTGGTAATTTCAGGCCAATAGAAGTTTTGCATAATACGCCTCTTTGTACGTTTTAAGCCCATATGACCTGCAAAGGGAATATCATAGGCTATGGCTAGAAGCACCAGATGGTAGGCTCTAGGCTGTATCAACTGCTGTACTTTCTCACCTTCTAGCCCTCCCTCAGGGGTCCACTCTCTGTATAGTAACCCTTTGTCCCAGTATACAGATTCCCCCTTCTCTTGAGAATCAGGTGCCTCCCTAGCTATCTGCCTCAGGCCTTGCAATGTAGATTATGATAGCTGAGCCTGTCTCAACTCCTGGGTGCTACTACTCACCTCTGCCTTTGCAGTTACCCTGTCCAAGGGAACATCAGTACCCACAAGTGGCTGTGGCTCACCTTCAGTCTCACTGCTACCAAGCAGCTCCCTCCCTGAAGTAACCACCTCAGCAGTCCTGGCTGCAAGTATGCAGTCTGTCTGGGTCTCCCACAGGCTACCAGACCCACATGCTTGTCTCTTAGCCTCACTGCATGTAACTGCACGAGTGCATAGTACTGCCTCATCCAAATCCTTCCCTTTCAGGACATCTGCAGGATGGTAGCTCTATACCCCGGTTGTCTCAAGGCAACCCACTATTGGCATTTTGTCTTTCCCACTTACTGGCTCCCTCACCTTTGGTTCCCCACCTTGCCTCCGTGGACAACTGTATGCACCATGGACCCACTGGTTGCATTCAAAATATTTCACCCTAGGTCCTGGACGTGTACCTGGACTAGTGGCTTCCCCTGCTACTGGTGGATTCTGTTGGGGCAGTCTGTGCTGCCCACCATGGGTTCCTTTAGACCCATGAGCAGTACTGGGGTCCCCTTCCTGTGCAGGGCTGCCCTGCTGGCCAGGTATAGGTCTCCCTCCTTCCTCAACTCATCTAAAGTAGTACATTGTCTATCAGCTAACCAGATCCTCATGTCCTCAGGCAAAGTGCTAAAGGCTTGTTCCCTCATCAAAAGGTCTGCCAGCCCTTCAAAAGTGGTGACCTGACATCCACTCACCCAGCTATGAAAATAAGTGCACAGCTCAGCAACATATTTACATATATTTTCATCTGCCTTGTGTCTATGTTCACGAAATCTTTTCCTATGCATTTTAGGTGTTAGCTTAAAACATTGTAACAGACATTTCTTTACAGCAGTATAATCAAAACAGACAGATTCAGCCATTTGTGATATACAAGTTACAGCTTTCCCATGGAGTAAGGGGGTCAGGAACTGTACCCAGAGCCTTTGGTCAACACTATACTGTTTGCATACCCTTTCAAACATGTGAATGAAACTATCAAAATTATCACCCTCTTTAAATTGCGGAAGAAATTTACTGACCTGTTGTGCTTCTGGGGTCCAGTTACTCCCTTCCCCATTACCTCCATGACTCTGGTGAAGAGTCAGCATTTCCCTCTCATGCTTCCTCTGACGCTCCTTTTCTTCGCCATCTATCTCCAAACGCCTGACCTCCAACTCAAGTCTCTTTAGCTCCAGCTGGATTTTTAAGTCCACTTTAGAAAGGTTGAGCTGTCCATTCCCCGAGGATATTGTATCTCCACTGCCAGTCTGATTGTCCTCCAAGATGCTGTTTATTGATGCAGCTGTAACCAAGGCTGCAATCAGCTCTGCCTTAATCAGGTTTCCATGCACCAGTCCCCTAGTCTGGCACATCTCCACCAGCTGGCTCCTTGTCAGCTTTCCATATTCCTGTGCTGACATTCTGCCTTCTCACCCTGACTAACTAAGCTAACAAAATAAATAAAACAATTGTGATCTTAACTCTGAGTATATACCACATGGCTGATTTAGAGTACAAAACACTTTCAGAGATCACTGTACATAAGCTACAGGATTCACTCTACCGACACCACTGCCAAACACTTGTGAGGATATCTTATCCCAACTACTGCCACCACTTGTGACGACCATGCCCTGGCCCAGCAATCAAGGAGCCTCAATCCTCACCACTAACACCAGGGAGGTCATCTCCTACAAGAGGAAAGGATAACTAATACACACAGTAAAGTACAATTTCCCTTAAGTGCACACAGAGATCACAGTCAGTCTGGGGCTGGTTGCTCCCTTGCTCTCCCTGTCCACACTGGCACAGTTATAGGGTCCAGATCTCAGCCTAACTGGCAAGCTAACCTCCAGTACCCTCTCTGTCCAACCAGTGCTTCATGTCCCTGCCCAGGTAGCTGACACACACCCACACTTTGAGATAAGTATTTATACAACTTCACAGACACTCCTGGGAAAGGCTGACACAGATGTGCCCCTTTACCCAGACTATACAGTAGTAATTACTGCCACCACCAGCTAATATTATCAGCTACCCAAAGGCCCTTAAAAGGGTATCCAATTATTACTGTGCAATATTATTATCCAATTAGTAATGTGACTATTCAGTCTAAGGCTTATTAGAGTGACCTATTACGATAACCTCTATAAATATGCAATGTACTCTACAGCCTATCTCTTCACAAACCAGCCACAGGTAAAGTTTTTTTAAAATATTTAATAATAAATTATTAAAACACAAGACAACACTACTACACCACAGAGATATCTAAGAGTTCAGAGATCACACAGACACTTAAAACAATACAGTAGGACAGGTCTGATGTCAAAGAAAAACACTTAATCTAACTTTCTAATCTTTAGCTAATCTTAAGAGAAAACACACTGCTATAATCCTACTTACAGACATAAAGAGCATAAGCAGTACTGGGGTTGATGGTCCAAGACAAATGCTTCTAGTCTCTCTCTCAACAATAGTTTTTAAAACACTAACAAACAGCTCTGCTAAAGCCCTCCCAAATTACATGATATTGACACTTAAGTTTTCCCAGTAATCACATTACATCATTTTGACACTTAGTCTGGAGTTCCCAGGAAAACAAACTGCATTATTTAACAAGCTAACACCTGCTCAGGAAACTACAACAATAAAATACATTTCACATGTATACTCTAACAATTATTCCTTAAGTTAAGACAGTAGAAAGAATGTGTTCAGCCAGATGCTTAGGCACCATTTTTTAGATAATTGTAACTTCAAAGAACATTTGAAATGCTTGGCTTGATTTTCCTTACAGCAGATGGCAATGTTGCAACAATCCTGAAGTTCACATTTTACAGTCTTTTCTTTCATTTAAGAATACAAGCCTATATTTTACATTTATTTATACAAATGATAGAATTATGTATCAAATTCTATTTGACTAGGCTGGCAGCCTTCGCCCATCTTTCCCGAATCTTCACAAGGCTGATGAGTGGTCTGTTGTTAAGTAGGGACAGGACAAAGTGTATGAAATGTGTACTAAATTGGGTAGCTGTAGGGATTGAGTTATTGGTGGTAGTTGGTGAAGGAGTTGCAGTTTGGCCTGGGTGTTATAGTCTTTTGATTATGTTTCAGAAAGGCTTATGCTTCCCTTGGTGGTTGTCTTAGAGCTTGGAAAAGTACCTAGTTTTGTCTGATATGATTTTTTGTTTAAAAAGTTCCCTAAGCTGTATAAAATATTGCGATTATCTTGTGTTTTTTTTTTTTTTTTGCAGGAGACCATGCCTTCCAGGCTTTATTTGTGGTTTCTCTTGTGATCCATGGGTTGGTACTGGATTTGATTTGCTTTGCTCTGATAGGAGCTAGTTAGTTTAGTATGTTAAGGAATATGTTATTAAAGCGAGTTACAGCATCATTAAGGGATATGTATCTTAGAATATTTCAGTTGTATTCATTAAGGTCGCTAATGAAGGTGCCATTGTTGAAGAAGGAGAGTGTACGCACATTATTATAGATTATGTGTTTCTGTGCATGATTAAATTGTCTCTCAGCAAAGCTTAGCAGATGGTCACTGATGGTGTTGGGTAGACATCCAACAGTGTTAATTTTGTTAGGGATTATACTACTTTCAGGTTTCCAAGATCATATATGTACAATTTGTATTATGTCTTATGGATCTTTTCTCCCCGAGCCTCCACTGAAATTGGGATTTATGCCCAGTTGGGCTTTCTCTGTAATTAAATGTCAAATAAAATAAATAAAATCTAATTCACTTGAAATGGTGACTAGCAACAACTTGTTTTGCATCAATATGCATTTTCTGAACAATATGAAGCATGAAACCTTTACCTGGCATTGGTGAATGACTGTAATCTTCAGTGATTTACACAAAAATCAACAATCTTATGAGGTGCAGGGTAATATGAGGCAAATTGGGGACAGTTAAGAAGTATGGTTTGTGAGTGTGTGTGAGTATGTGCACATATGTACATACATATAACATTTTCATAATTATCTACAAGAATATATGAGGTGATACCCAAAGCCTGGCATCAGAATAGAAGGAAAAAAACAAGCTGGGATACAACAGAAAAAAATAAACAGCTACTAATGTATTGATTTATTTAACAATTTGAAAGCAGCTGGTTTTCCATATAAAGTTATTAATATATTAAAATATGGGACAAAATTGGGGACAGTTAAGAAGTATGGTGCATGAGTCTGTGTGTGTGTGTGTGTGTGTGTGTGTGTGTGTGTGTGTGTGTGTGTGTGTGTGTGTGTGTGTATGTGTCATGTTGTGTACATATGTACATACGTATAACATTTTCATAATTATCTACAAGAATATATGAGGTGATAATCAAAGCCTGGCATCAGAATGCCCCAGATGACAGGTTAGAAGAAGGAAAACAACAAACTGGAATACAAAAGAAAAAAATAAACAGCTACTAATATATTGATTTATTTAACAATTTGAAAGTATCTGGTTTTACAAATAAAGTATATCTGGTATATATATATATATATATATATATATATATATATATATATATATATCGTATATAACAATTCCAGTTATTATATTAAGGTAGGTAATTTTGTTTCACTATCAATAAAAATGCTAAGAAACTTTAAAAGTAAAAGAAATTGCCACACTAAAATTAAATTATTTATAGATGACATATTTATTAACCATAGGTGATAGTCCATCAACACAGTTACATTACACTTTGACTTGTTTTGAAGAGATTTAATTTAAAATGTAATTGTAATGCAAATATTATATTAATTACTCAAATATAAAGCCCTCCCATAAATTAATATATGATTATAATTGGGGTGAATCTAAATTTAAATATTTGGCAGTCACGATTATCAAAGACTTAGGTTAACTTGTGACTGTAAATTATGATAGCATAACATTTTTAAAATCAGCAATAATTAATTGGAATAAGATGGATTTTCATCTGAAGACTGATTTATGTTAATTAAGCAGATATTATTGCAAACTATATTGTATGTAATACAAATAATCATATTATTTCCAGAAAAGAATCAATTAAATATATAAGCAACCTTTTTATAAAGTTTTTGTGGCATCCAAAGAGACACACAGTTTCTTTAAATCACATTAAGATCTTGGGAGCAAGGAGGGATTGATTTTTGAGATACTGGACCTTATGCCTGAGCACCCCCCCCCATGTTTTAACAGTTATTCATTGGCTGGACCAAAATCATACTGCAAAATGAAAGCAAATTCATACCCATGCAATCTTCATCGATTTACACAAAGATCAACAATCTTATGAGGTGCAGGACAAAAATATGAGGCATAATTTGGGATAGCTAAGAGGTATTGTGTGTGTGTGTGTGTGTGTGTGTGTGTGTGTGTGTGTGTGTGTGTGTGTGTGTGTGTGTGTGTGTGTGTTAGTGTGTCCATGTATATAACATTTTCATAATTACCTACAAGAATATATGAGGTGATACCCAAAGCCTGGCATCAGAATGTCCCAGATGAAAGGTTAAAAGAAGAAAAACAAGTTGGGATACAAAAGAAAAAATAAACAGCTACTAAGGTAGTTATTTTTTAACAATTTGAAAGCATCTGGTTTTCCAAATAAAGTTATTATCCTGATATATCTGTTATATAGCATTTCCAGTTCTTATGTTAAGGTAGGTAATTTTTGTTTTGCAATTAATAAAAATGCTAAGAACATAAACCGAGCCTGTTGTTTTTCTCCATTACTGTTTATGGTAGTGGTAGAACCTTTAGCAAATTTTATCAGATTGAATAAAAACATTGACAACTCTAAAAGTAAAAGAAATTGTCACACTAATATTCAGTTATTTATAGATGACATATTTATTAACTATAGGTGATACTATCAGTCCATTAACATAGTTACATTACATTTTGACTTGTTTTGAAGTCATCTCATTTAAAATGTAATTGTAATGCAAATATTATTTTATTTACTGAAATATAAAGCCCTCTCATAAATTAAATATGATTATAATTGGGGTAAATCTAAATGTAAATATTTGGGAGTAACTATTATAAAAAGACTTAAGTTAACTTGTGACTATAAATTTTGATAGCATAACATTTTTAAAATCCACAATAATTAGTTGGATTAAGATGCTGAAGACATATTTATGTCAATTAAGCTGATATTACTGCAAAATATATTATATGTAATAGAAAAAAAATATTATTTCCAAAAAAGAAACAATTAAATATATAAACAACATTTTTATAAAGTTTTTGTGGCATCCAAATAGACACAACATTTCTTTAAACCACATTAAGATCTTGTCAACAAGGAGGAATTGATTTTTGAGATACTGGATCTTATGCCTGAGCACCCCCCCCCCCTATGTTTTAACAGTTATTCATTGGCTGGACCAAAACCATGCTGCAAAATGGAAGCAAATTCATATAAAGATTTGTGAACACATACATATTGAAATTTCTACCACAGTCTGCATTTTTTTTGATAAGATGTTATAGATAAAAATTAATATATACTTTTAATAATTCTACATCTATAAGATCACATTACAAAATATATCTCTGAAATCATTCAAATATTATCTATAAATATCAAATTATCTTCTATTTTTCCAGTTTCTTATACTCTTAATGTTTTGAAAGTTTTATGCTATCTAAATTGTTAAATTTATGCAAAATGATCTTATAATTTGGGTTCTAAGTTGTGATGATATAATGATTGAATATGAGTTAAAAGAAATTTACTAACTGATGTTTCACCCACACATTACAGCTAAAACCCTTGATTTGTACTATTTTGTTTAAATACCTGTTGTTTTCTCTAGGAACACTTTTTTGTATTATAATATTACAGATTCAACATGCTGTAATTTATGACTTTTTATTTATTGCACATAGTGTTTCCCTATTTGCATACTAATTTCTTGGCTGTAAATATGTAAATGTTCCTGCCAAATATGTTCATCTTAACATTTTATATTGCAATGCCTGCCCATTGGCTGAAAAGGGTCTGTCAACTAGTCCATTCATCATTTATCAAACTGTAATAAATACATCTTCATCACTTATTCTTCTTATAATTATTGTGTATCTTCATCACTTGTTAGGTCTGACCCTAAAGCAGTCTCCTTCAAATAAAATTGAAAGCAATGATCCTTTCCACTCAGGGTACCTTTAGAAATTTCTTTAAGACAAACTAAATACACCTAAGTGATACACTGGAAAGCTTCAAATCCCAGCCAAACCACTGAATTCCACTGACTGTTGTTAAGAAACCAAATAACCTTCACACAGCACAGTTCAGCAGATAATAATTATCTCCTTTATTGCAAAGAAAGGTACATACATTGCAGACCAAGTAAAATAAACCTGTGCCTCCCCAAACAAAGGGAGACCTCTTATTTTTATAGTGAAATCACAATATAAACAAAACAGTTTTAGCTGACTGACCAGAAAGAACAATACATGTTTCTGAAAGATCCTGCTGACAGTATATCCTCGTGCTTTCTTATCTTAACCTTGACCATACTGAATAACTAAGTCTATTTCTGTACAGGTGAGCTAACAAAGCATGAGAATATTCTTATGTCAGGAGAAAAATAACATGCTAAGTCACATGGTCCTGGACTCCATTTTAATTCCAGATGAATTCCACTCTTGATTTATTTTCATATAAAAAATCTCATTTCTTCACAGTCCCCCATATGATGCTATGAAGTATCACTCGTACTGTATTCCCATTACAAAACTGAAAGCTGTGAATATGCACAGACAAGATTTGACATTCAACAGACATTTTTCACATGCTGTACCCATGCAGTCTTTTACATGCACATTTTCCTCTGCTTTTAATGAAAATAATTTTATTAGCAGCAAATGCATCCTATTTTTGACATTTAAATTTCTTTTGTTTATTATCATAAATCCTTCTAAAACTGATCAGTCAAGCTGTTTGTACATTTTGGAGTTTTACTGTGATACCGAAGCTTTGCATAAATGCAAGAATAGTTGTAGTCATCATGATTTCTGTTCTGCAGCTCAGAAGCCGTAATTCCAAAACAGCCTTTGGTGTCCTATAAGCTGGTAGTTTTCCTGCCCCAGGCATGACATCATCCAGGTCCATATGAAGAAAGTCCTTTGAATGTAGCCTGTTCCAGATTGTGACAGTAAATTTATGATGCACAATTTTGCTGACTGGATTTTTAAGGGTTACAGTCTAAGTTTATCTTCTGTTGAACATTTCTGATTTTTTTTTCCTAAAGGCAGGGTGTCTGTATGATGAATAGCTGGTCCTACATATTCAAGATAACAACTAGCCCACCACCACCTGTAAGCTTTGGTGCCACAAATAAACTACATTTTGTTGCATATTCCAATAGATGAGGTGGCCAGGAAAAAGTCACAGTTCATTAGTGTCATGTCTAATTGGGGGGGGGGGGGGGTAGGCTGATAAAAGTCAAGTAACAATGCCATCAGTACTGATTATCCAATTGAGATGATGCTGAGTATATTCTGAGATTTTAATCAATGTTGTGAGGGATGCCTGTTTCCCTTTACTGACAAAAAATTCCTGTCAGGTTGACAGTTAGGATTTGCAGGGCAGTATAATTCACTTTGTTGAAGGTTTTGGGAAGAATCATCTTACACTGACTTGTATCAACAGGGTAAGTTTATAGTTGCTAGAAACAGATAAACAGTTTCATGAAACTTGAGATAGATGAAAGGAATTGTCTGTCCTTGTTGTCTTCCTGGTGGTTGACATCTGCAGATCACAAGACTGGGTATTTTGATGAATTGTACAGGATGGATGCCATGGGTACTCCTACCTCATGAGCAGAAGTAATGGCAGAACATACCCAGCAGTTTGACATTTTTAAAGTTTTGGTAGTAAGGATGCCAGTCTTTTACACTTCTCTTGGTAGAAGAAAAACAGTACTTGTGATGTTCAGGAAGTAAGAAGTGCATCAGCAATACAAAGCTGATTGTAACATTAATTATAAAGTTGCAGTATGTTGAAATGGAAATAATTGCAGTTGCTATCCAAGGAATTATAGGCAGAAGTGAGTTATTCTGGCTCGATGATTACTTTGATGACTCCAAATACATTTGACCTTCTGTATATGGTATAATGTTTATGAGGCATTTTGTCTTTTGATTTGCATGACTTATCTAAAGTCAGGTAATCTGACTCATTGGATGATGACATCACAGGTGGCATCAGGTCACATAATCTTCTCATCCAATGACAGCAGGTTGGGTCATGGCATAGCTGCTCCTTATCCTAATGGCCCTTGGTTGTTTCTGGCATCTCCAGGTGGCTCTCCCCCATCAGTGTGGATTTTCCTGATGTGGGAAATAGGGACCTATATTGCTGAATCAACACACTGGATGCTGTGACAGCTGCTGTTGTGAGGATGACCAAGAAAGGACCCTTTCATCTGGGTTGAGGCAAAGGCAGTCGGGTAAATGACCTAATATAGATTCAGTCATAAGGTTTGATCTCTTGTCTGGAAGAGGAGTCAGGCTGCTGCTGAACTGATGCTGTTTAGGTGTGGATCTTCTAAAGAACAGAAAAAAGTATTTACTATATAGAGCACTACAGATGTGATGTTTGCTCTTACTATATAGAAAATTGTTTTATTCATATTTTACTATCCCAGAGACTTAGGGAAAACAACAGTCATAATCAGCTTTTTACACAATTGTTATACTATCTGGCTAGTGAAATAGGTGCCTTTGTCTAACTAGATGCAGCATGGAATACCAAACTTTAAAATTAATACATTTTTGACTTCAAAATATAATTTTAATTGCTTGGATAGACTTTAATCTACTAAGAAAATACATCTATGATTGCTAATAAATAACAATAAGTTTGACATTTAGGCAGCTCACAGAAAACAAAAAAGTTTCCATGGTTAATGTTTGTCAACGAAACTTTATATTAAATACATATTTGTCAGGAAATTGAAAAAGGGTAATTGTGAGGTGGAGTTCAGGGAAGATTTAAGACAGGCACTGGGTGGCAGTGAAGAGTTACCAAATAGCTGAGTAACTACAGCAGAGCTAGTAAGGGAGACAGCTAGAAAGGTGCTTGGTATGACATCTAGACAGAGGAAGGACGACAAGAAGACATGGTGATGGAATGAGGAAGTATATGAGAGTATACAGAGGAAGAGGTTGGCAAAGAAGAAGAGGGATTGTCAGAGAGATGAAGAAAGTAGACAGGAGTATAAGGAGATGAGGTGCATGGCAAAGATAGAGGTGGCGAAGGATAAGGCATATGAAGAGTTGTATGAAAGGTTGGACACTAAGAAGGGAGAAAAGGACCTGTACCAATTGGCTAGACAGAGGGACCAAGCTAGGAAAGATGTGCAGCAGGTAAAGGTGATAAAGGATAATGAGGGAAACATACTCACAAGCAAGGAGAGTGTGTTGAGCAGATGGAAAGAGTACTTTGAGGGGTTGATGAATGAAGAGAATGAGAGGGAGAGAAGGTTAGATGATGTGGGGATAGTGAATCATGAAGTGCAATGGATTGGCAAGGAGGAAGTAAGAATAGCTATGAAGAGGATGAAGAATGGAAAGGCTGTTGGTCCAGATGACATACCTGTGGACGTATGGAGGTGTTTAGGTGAAATGGCAGTGGAGTTTCTAACCAGATTGTTTAATAAAATTTTGGAAAGTGAGAAGATGACTGAAGAATGGAGAAAAAGTGTTTTGGTACCGATTTTTAAGAATAAGGGTGATGTGCAGAGCTGTAGTAACTACAGAGGGATTAAATTGATCAGTCACAGCTTGAAGTTATGGGAAAGAGTAGTGGAAGTTAAGTTAAGAAGGGATGTGAGGATTAGTAATCAGCAGTATGGTTTCATGTCGGGAAAGAGCACTACAGATGTGGTGTTTGCTCTGAGAGTGTTGATGGAGAAGTATAGAGAAGGTCAGAAGGAGTTGCACTGTGTTTTTGTAGACTTAGAGAAAGCATATGACAGGGTGCCTAGAGAGGAGTTGTGGTATTGTATGAGGAAGTCGGGAGTGTCAGAGAAGTATGTAAGACTGGTACAGGATATGTACGAAGGTTGTGTGACAGCGGTGAGGTCTGCGGTGGGAGTGACGGATGCATTTAAGGTGGAGGTGGGATTACATCAAGGATCAGCTCTGAGCCCTTTCTTATTTTCAATGGTGATGGACAGGTTGACAGACGAGATCAGACAGGAGTCCCCGTGGACTATGATATTTGCAGATGACATTGTGATCTGTAGTGAGAGTAGGAAACAGGTGGAGGAGACCCTGGAGAGATGGAGATATGCTCTAGAGAGAAGAGGAATGAAGGTCAGCAGGACTAAGACAGAATATATGTGTATGAATGAGAGGGAGGATAGAGGAATGGTGAGGATGCAAGGAGTAGAGGTGACGAAGGTGGATGAGTTTAAATACTTGGGATCAATAGTTCAGAGTAATGGTGAGTGTGGAAGAGAGGTGAAGAAGAGAGTACAGGCAGGATGGAGTGGGTGCAGAAAAGTTTCAGGAGTGATTTGTGACAGACGAGTACCAGTAAGAGTGAAAGGGAAGGTCTTCAAGAGGGTAGTGAGACCAGCTATGTTATATGGGTTGGAGACCTTGGCATTGACAAAAAGGCAGGAGTTAGAGCTGGATGTAACAGAGTTAAAGATGTTAAGATTTGCACTGGGTGTGATGAGGGTGGACAGGATTAGGAATAAGTATATTAGAGGGTCAGCCCAGGTTGGAAGGTTTGAAGACAAAGCCAGAGAGGCAAGATTACGTTGGTTTGGACCTGTGCTGAGGAGGAATGCTGAGTATATTGGGAAAAAGATGCAAGGATGAAGCTACCAGGTAACAGGAAAAGAGGAAGGCCTAAGATAAGGTTTATGGATGTGGTGAGAGAGGACATGCAGGTGGTTGGTTTGACAGAGCAAGATGCAGAGGACAGGAAGAAATGGAAACAGATGATCCGCTGTGGCGACCCCTAACGGGAAATGCCGAAAGAAGATGATGATTTGTCATGTATTACTTATATGCTGGATAACTCCAGAAACATAAGGGCATATCAATTAGTGTGGCAAATTCGCGCATGAGCAAATTTTGTTTTCCTTCTGAGGGAGAGAAATGGTGTACTCAAAACAGTCGTGAAAATGAATGTGGTGCTACTAGTCCTTCATCTGTATGCACCATGTTAGGTCCGGTGAATGGCAGCAGCAATCCCATAGCCTTCTTACCTTTTTGAAGTCCCCAGCCTGTTCTTGAAAAGTCAGCACATCTTGTAAATATACAGGAACATTTTCAGTCTGAAATGGCTGCAGAATGAAAGCCCAGAGTTATAATGTGCAGTCTGTTTAGTCAAAATATTTGCTAGGGAATTCCCTTTTAACATATAAGAGCAACATTCTTATGGGCAGTACACAATGACAGGACCTGATGATTTTAAATATCCTATTTCTCTCTATATTGTCCTAAACTCAGGAATTACTACATAAGCATAACATAAGTTTACGAAAATATTAGCCCTTTTATCCTTCTGCTTCAATGATGGTTATCAATTCTGCAACTTGAGAGGACATATTTCCATTAAATTGTCCTTTAAGCAGGATTTGATTTGTGGTTCCAAGAGAAAACATTGCCATGAGTGAGCTATCTTTCTGTAAATGCAAGATCCATTTATAAAAAGGATGACTTCTGGATATCTGTCAGGTCAAATCTAGGAAAAGGCACATGTTTAAAAAAAAACACAAGCACACAGTCTTAAGGCATTTTCTCAGCCTCTGTTAAAATTAAAGATGCAGGATTTAAAGATGGACACCTAATAATTTTCAGGGAGGGGGTTATTTAATAGTGAAAGTTTATATTAGAAAGTAAAAATGCTGACAAGTACTGAGTCTCTTTATAATAACAAAGTGTCTACAGAATGTGGAACTGCAACAAACTTTGGTGTTTAAGTGTAAATGAAAATGCCATATCCAGTATTTTGGCTGCTACTACAGGATTTAAGTTAGTGCTAAAATATGTTACAGGTCTAAAAACATTATTTCTGCTCTGAATTAATAAGCCTAATGCTACTTTGTTATGCTTGCAAATGAGCAAGAAAAATTCATTTAAATAACCGGGTAAGCCAAGTGCATGAGGGTTAAGGAGGGGAACTTTCAGATGAATTAATGTGTTTGCATGTTTTTCTTGCCAATGTAGTGATTCTGGAATGCCTCTATTAAAAAATACGTCTGCAAAGTAATAAATTAATTGTCTACAATAAACGGTACTTACATATCATTGCAACCAGATTCTGTACAGGAGAAATGGCTGTTTTGAAAGCCATACTTCTGGTGAAAATTGTAGTGAAAGTTTCCAAGAAGGAGAATATAACACTCCTTACTACTTATGTCTAGCTTGCTATCTTTCTGACTGATAAAAATATATACTTGCCCTGTTTCTGTTGAGGGTAGTCAGACGGGCAGTGATGGGGCCATGACCATGACTGCAGTAAGAGGCTAAAGACTTTTACTCATTCATCCATGCTAGCTGTTTGAAGGAACAAGTTTTTAATTCCATTACATCAGTCAGGAACACTTTCACATTTCTGGACAGAGAACTGCATCATCATTTCCTAACCTCGCTGGTGAAATCTGTCATCCTAAGCATGCCTGCAAGCGTGCACAACCATGTATGAAGTCTGGCTTCCCTATTGTATTGTCACTGTCTCACATATAAAAGCTACATTTGTTTCAGGGTCCAATTTCATGTCCTTCACGACATTTGTGTTACTGCAAACATGTTTTTGCAGCGACTAACTTTACAGTTTAAAGAGGTGTCTCCAGTTGGAGGCAATTTCCCCATGCCGTTTTGGGGTTTTCCCTGGAATTAGTTAAGAAAGCAGGTGAGAAAGCTCTCCTAACAGTATTACACAGTGGCAAAACTATGTGACGGTGTGATCATAAATTAAATCAATTTGTCTAACAATATTTTCCATGCACATTTTGAAATGCTTTACAGTTAACACACATACCAAGTCTGATATCATCTGCTACAACTGAGATTTACAATGTCAGGTAGTGACTGTGGAATCTGGTTGTGATAGCATGTAAGTACCCAGTAACCTTCTAATCAAAGGAAAAGCATTGAGCTGCTTCAATGCAGACTGAATAGCAGATAACTGAAACCTGATAAGAAAGAATGTAGCATTCTTTTGCAGAATGAGATGTACTAGGTATTGAAATTATGTGGCTTTTACAATTGCGATTTCTTTTTGTCCTTTTGTAAGTAAAAGCAAACAGATACTGACTGTTAAGGTGAAGTGGAATAGAGAAAAGGCAAAAACAGAAATGTCAATAACAGAAAATGTAGAGGGAATTAAACTGAGTTGTAGTTGGATTAAATAGGAATAGCTACTGAATGTATGTCTCTTAAACAAACTGATACTTTTTTGGGTAGTATGAGTGTGTTACACAGACTTTTAGCTTGGTCTACAATTTCTTGATGAAATGGTGCTAAGATTACATGTTCATTTCTCTTCTCTGCTTTTGCTGAAAGCAAATACTGAATAATCTATGATAGTGATTCACGGTTTTAAAATTCTGAGTCTGTAATATAACTTACCTCATTGTTATACCATGTCCACAGCTGTTGTGTGATGGAATGAAGGAATGAGCCAATGTTGAAGTTGTCAGGTGGTTGTTCAATTCCTAGGATAGCAAAAAGTGTTTTTATATTGGGACTGAACTGTGTGTTTTTTTTTTTTTTTTTTTTTTTTTTTTTTTTTGGTGATACTTAAGTGGAATTGCTCTCTGTACAGAATATTTAGAAAGCAAGAGGGCTATTTCTTCAGATGACACTACTATGTAGCTTTAGTGTCTATGAGGAAAGGAATGCTTACATCTTGCATTTTAACTTAAAACAGCCTTGTTGATCTACAGGCAGCAAAGGATAAAACTGTTTTATGTTCATAACTGTCCTAGCAGTCTTGTTGCCAGGCAGTGTTCAAGGAAGTGGTTGTGGAATTTCAGAGGGAGGGGGATGCTGAATTTGCATGGGCATATCTTACTCAAAGGTTAAATTATGCTGTCTTGTGTTTGTAAAGGGCTAGTGTTTTGCATAGCTGAATATTTGTAATGCAGGAAAGGACAGCTGTTTCTCAAATGATTTTTCCACCCTCAATTATAATACAAGTTACTGTTTTAATTAGTTAATATATATATTTGTATATTGTTAATACTATTTTGGTCTTACTAGATTTTTTTCTGGGTTTTTTATAATTTCGTTTTCGTGCATAAGTCATATGAGTATTTCTTTAAGCTTTTATCTTGTCCCATACTTCTTAGTTGCTTGTGAGATTATTGTGGAATGTTGTGTGTGAGTGAAGTGCCTGATCTGTTCATATTTTGTTATTAAAGGGTGCTTGGAAAATATGTAGTAGGAAAAATACCTAAATATTTACCATCAGTTACAGTCTTTTATAAGGGGTGGTGGGCAGATGGCAAGTAGGTACCTTTCAGATGAAAACTGATGTGATATCTGAAATTGTTTTTTTTTTTTTTTTTTTTTTTTTTTAGCTCTTTCAAGGGATACAATCCCCATGGTCATCCTGGTGTTAAATAAAGACCTTTTTACTTGATGTTCTGTCTTGCTAGCATTATAATTTAAGCTTCTTACAATACGTTTGTTTTTCTAATTTTTACTTTCTTTCTTTCTGACACTTATTAAAAGCTGCCCAGAAGTGGCTGTTACCTAGTTTTCTCTTTATTTTTTTTTTACATTTTGTGAACTCTTCTTATCAAAGGTACCTTTTTCCAGAAACTGTAAAACACTATAATTTTTAGCAAGCTTTACCCATTTTACCATTTTACTGGAAGCAAAGCTCTCTTCACCCAAGACTGTACGAGGCAGTCAAGAGGAAAAGGTAAATACTTGCACCACACCACACTCATCACATAGTCCCTCAAAACCTACACCACCAAAACACACTCATAGAAACACAAAACACACACCTACATTCGCGGAGGCTCTCAATAAAAATATACCCAAGCAACAGGGACCACGAAAGCAGAAATGCAAGCAACCTACACCCCCCCCCCCAACACAACCCAAATGACACATAGCCCACAAACTTAGTGTGTCACTCAACCACAGCCCATGAGGCATAACAGCGTACCCAACACTCTAGTCATAGGTGACTCTATAGTCAGGCATACTGATGTTCCACTCACCAGGCTAAACAAGGAAAAAGTTACTGTCAGCTGCCTGTCAGGTGCCAGGATCCACCACATAACGCATGCACTCAGGTCACTCCACAACAAGTACAAATATGACTCTGTCATTGTACATGTTGATGTGAATGACCTGAGATGTACCTCCCTGGACTACATGAAAAGAAGCATGGAGGAGCTGTCCGATCTTGTATCCCAGACAGGTATGACTATAGCTCTGAGTAGCATCCTGCCATCACCCAGAATGATACCACAGTACAAGGACAAAATGATTGACTTCAACAATTGGCCAAGCTTCTGGTGTCATTCTACAGGGATTCAGTATCTGTCTGCCTGTGATGACATGATCGCAAACCACAATGCTTTGCCAGAAATGGCCTGCACCTGTCACCCTTGGGATTCCAGATACTGGCTAAGGCTCTTGCCACCCCTATGGTGCCTTTTCTAGGCAAGGTTCAAATGACAAATTCACCACTGTAACAGGTACAAGCAAGCAAAATCTGAGGGTAATGCTACTCAATGCTAGAAGTCTAAACCTCAAAATACGCTCACTCGAGGCACTCCTTAAAATGGAAAACATCGACATCTGTGCAGTGACAGAGACCTGGTTCAAGGCTCCAGAGAGCACCCCTGGATTACCAGGCTATAAATCATACCACACCTTTCGGCTACCTAACCTGGACTGAAACACTAAAGGCGGAGGAGTGTCCATATTCATTAAGGATATCAACACCTCCAGGCTAGTTGCTTAGCATAATGCATCCGAGATTATCCAAGTGCAACTAACTCTGGGCAAGACCACAACCCAAATTGTAGCTTGCTACAGATCCTCCACCATGCCCCAGGATTCCCACTCCTCCTTTCTTAATTCACTGGAAAATATTAGGATACAACCTAACACCCTAATAATGGGCAATTTCAACTACCCCACCATTAACTGGGAAAACTACTCATGTACCAACTCTTGTGCTCAACATTTTCTGGAATTTATAAATTCCAATGCCTTGGATCAACTTATCCACACTCCCACCATGGGGCAGCAATACCCTAGACCTGGTCATTACCAACATGGGCAACTGGTGTTCCACACCAGAGGTCAATTCCTCGTTGTTCAGATCAGACCACAAGCTAATCACCCTAGACATCTACATCCTATCCCCACCCCCCATTAGGGAAACCACCGTAAAAAATTTCTCCAAAGCCAACTTCACACTTCATAAGACAGAAGTGGCAAACTTCACGACACCCATGCTGATGGACAATAGAAATACGACTGCTGAATCCTATACAAATACACTTTATAAGCACTTACACGAGTGCATGGATCGTGCAATCCATAACAGAACCAAGATGCTATCCTTCAAAAAAAGGAAGCCAATCTGCCATAAACAAACTCTACAACAGAAGAAAGAAACTGTTGCAAAAAAGAGTAAAATCCCATCGGTAAGAAGCTGAGAGCCCTCATAAAATCCTCCAAAGCTAATTATGAAACCAAAATCGTCACTGATTCTAAAGACATCCACAAAGCATTCTATAGCTATGTCAAGAATCTCAAAGGCAACACTCAGATCTGCTCTGAGTTACAGCACAATGGCACTAAATATACAGAACCAACTGATATTGCCAACATCCTGGCAGATAAGTTCAGTGCTAACTTTACCCCTCTCTCATCCCCTAAAAGGCCCATCTCTATACCGGAAGAATGCAAAGTTCCTGTAATCGTGGCTACACAGGTAAAAACACACTCTCCAAAGCCAAGAACACAGCATCCATGGGACCTGACAACATCCCAGGCTGCGTTCTACATGAAATACAGAACGAACTGGCATCCCGCCTAAGTACCATGTTTAATCATAGCCTCACCTCAGGCTTTGTGCCCGCTGAATGGTGCACAGCAATGGTTATCCCACTCCACAAAGAGGGAGCCACCACGGACCCCAGGAACTACTGTCCAATTAGCCTGACGAGCCTGGTCTGCAAGGCTATGGAAGGTATCATCATGGAACTTATAAACAATGACATTGGTAATCTCCAAACTCTGGACCCTACCCAGTTCAGGTTTGTAAAAGGCAGATCATGTTTCCTAAACCTGATAGACTTCTTTGAAGCAGTCACCAAAGCCGCAGATGAGGGTAAGGTGGTTCACACAGCCTATCTAGATCTCGCCAAGGCTTTTGACACCATCCCCCACTCTGGAATTATAGATAAACTCATTAAACTAGGGATAAATCCCTATGTCACAAGATGGGTTGCCAACTGACTCACTGACAGAACCCACACTGTGAAAGTAGCAGACTCTAAATCCAACTTCAGACCAGTGACAAGTGGAGTACCACAGGGTTCAGTCCTGGGTCCTCTCCTGTTTGGTATCTACTTCTCTAAAGTACAGGCTAACACAGAAGGTCTTTGGCTGACAAAGTTTGCAGATGACTGCAAACTAGGAGCCATAATCAAAACTCCTAATGATGTGGACATCCTACAAAAGGGCCTCACTGAGACAGATGCCTGGTGTCAAAGCCATGGCCTCAAGCTCAATGCCAAAAAGTGCATTTTCATCCCTTTTGGTAAAAACTCTGTACCCATGAACTACCACATAGGCAGTAGTCTACTTAACACCAAAAGCGTGATAAGAGACCTTGAGGCACAGGTGAACAGTAATCTCTCCTTTGATAATCACATCACCACAGTAGTCAGGAAATCCTTCTACATGGCACACCTCATCACAAAAGGTTTCTCATCCAGGAAAAAAGAGGTCATTGTTCCCCTCTACTCATCACTCATTAGACTCATTATAGAGTACAATGCCCCTTTTGGTATTTACCTCACAAGAAATCTGCAACAACTGGAAAGGCTGCAGAAATACCTCACAAAGAGAATTACCAGCCTCAAACAAATGCCCTATGCAGACCATCTCAAAAAACGTCAGCTTTACTCCATCACATATCGCCTACTCGGAGGCGATCTCTGCCTAACATACAAAACTATGTCATACCCAGAGCTGTTGGGCATGCTCCACCTAAAGAAATCCCAATCCCCCTGAGCTACAATCTCTAGGGACCTAAACCTTGTCACCACAATAACTAGAACATGCTGGAGGGATAGATTCCTGTCCCAGAGACTTCCCATACTCTGGAACAAACTACCTGTCTATATCAAACAAAGCTCCTCATTAGCACTCTTCAAGAAAAATCTTGATGATTGAATGGGAGATAGGAAATTCACCCTGGGGATCACTTCTGTGGCTCTGCTCGACAGGGGCACAGGAATATAATTTTCTTGGGTGGTGAAAGCCACTGTACCATTTGACTAGGCCTATATAGGCCCTAGGGCCAGTAACCTAGTACCTACCTATGAACCTATGAACCAAGTAATTACAGATGTCTATTATATACATATTAAACATATTACTGTCTAGAGTCCCAGCTCTGGCTCTTTTATAGCACTTATATTGGCTCTCATTTTATACCAGCCTGGAAACCTGCACTCCAGCTCTTTAAAAACCCAGACTCAAACCAAAAGGATAGTGTTGTGACTATACTTGGTAGCCACTCACACTCTTTTCTTAGGGAATCCTCTCTGTTCTTTTTCTTTATGTTTGATTAGAACCCACTGTCACTCCTGCGAAGAATACTTTTTCTTTCTGATCAGGGAAACTCAGTGACTGTGACAAGGATACTCTGTCCTTATATCTTGATTAGAACCCCACTAGCACACAATTATACTTGAAGTATGTTAGTTTAACAGATTACACATACATCCAATTTCTTTGAGTCATACAATTTACCCGCTCACATTCAGTCAAAACAGGTGTAGAACGTTCTAGTAAAGCTTACCTATAGAGACTTTAGACTCTGCTGAGATTTAAAATTGTGTACTGATACACCAGAAATTTGCCTGACAGAAAACCCGTCTCTCTTCTGGGCCCAGTGGCAATTTATAATGCAGCAACACACAAACGGCTCTGAGCACACCAAATAAACATGACACTAAACTGTTAAGGTACCTAATAACTTTCACACGACATAGTTCAGCAGAGAATAATAATAATCTTAAGGATAAAATGGCTGGTAGCTGCCAAAGGTGGATAAGGTAAAAAGCCAAACTTCATGAAACAACCTCAAACATCACCACAGACTGCAACGTTCTTTAATCACAAAAAGTACATGTAAAATGGGTAAGACCCTAAAAACAAAAGAAACGAGGTAAAAATCCCCTGATACTTCGTCAACGATAAGCTCTTTTGAATTAAATTTCTTGAGATCGTAATGAATGAATGAAGTGGGGAAACACTTAATAAAGTCATTGTTGATCAATCAAAAGGTAGCTTTAGGCCAACTCCCTCCTCTCAGATCGAATCAGAAATGAACCAATGAAAATGTGTAAATATGCATGCTGCTTCTATTCTAACCAAAACCATTAGTAACCAATCAAAAGGTAACATTGGGCCAGTGCCCTCTTCTCAGATCGAATCAAAAAGTGAGCCAATGAAAATGTGTGGATGTGCATGCTCCTTTTATTCTAACCAAAAGTAGGTCTTCTATTTTTCAGTATAGAATGCAATGGAACAACTGCATTTAAACCTAGAGGCTTGTCTGGTCTCAGATTTATAATACATTTAATTTCATTCCTTTCCATAGCATTAGTAATGTCACCTTGTCTCATTCCAACACGGGTATTTTCCAAAACTTTGAAATAAAACCGATGTGCTGGGAACAGCTTGATGTGAACTGCGAGGAAGTCTTTCAAGTCACAGTTCCGAATATCACAGAGATGCCTCCAAACTCTGTTTTTAAAACGTTGATCAGTTTTGCCCACATAATATGCAGGACATTCTGAACACGTGGCTAAGTATACTATGTGAGAGGTGTTGCAATCTGCTGTGCAAGAAAATTTATGACTAATTTTACTAATGGGATGGATGAAAGTGTTGCTAGTATCTATACTGTTACAAGCCGAACATCTACCACAACAAAAGGTCCCCATCTTCTGTCTTATAGGGACATTTTTCATGCCATCTTTCAAGCATAAGAGACGTTTTAGATTCTTTTTGTTTTTAAAAGTGAATCTAGGCGTCTCACCAACGATCTCAAGAATTTTGGCATCTTGGGTTAAAATAGGCCAAAATTTCTTAATAACTTCACAGACTTCCTGGCAATCATTAGTATATGTTAAAATGAAGTTTACAGGGCTTTTGCCGAATCCTTCATTTGATCTTCTGTTTGAAGCATTATCGGTCCTAGACATTATTGGAGCCCCTTCATTCTTCCTTAGATGAACATATTCGTCCTGTTGCAGGGAAATATCTTTAACAGAATAACCTCTATTATTGAGGTTTCTTTGTAAGAACTGGACTTCTTGTTCATAATCAACTTCTTCTGTACAAAGTCTGGATACTCTAGTGACTTCATTCTTCATGATGTTTCTAGAGACATGCCTGGGATGCATGCTACTTCTATGCAAATAATGATTTTTCCAAGTGTCCTTTCTATGTATCCTGGTTCAAATTCCTTTATTATGGTTGATAAAATGTGTAACATCCAAGAAATCTATGTTGGTATTCGAATACTGTGCCGTGAACTTCAAGAAAGTGGTGGTTGCATTCAAATATGAAATGAATGACAATAATTGTTCCTCCTGTCCATTCCAGATGAGTACAATGTCATCCACAAAGCGTGCATAATACACTAAGTTCTTGAACCATGGGTTTGAATGTATCAAAACTTTATTTCTGTCCCAGTCAGCTAAGACCAAGTTTGAGTAACTGTTTGCACATGGTGTTCCCATGACTACTCCCCAATGTTGCCAGTAATAGTTTTTACCATAGCAAAAAATATTATTTCCAAGTACCATCTCAAGCAAGCTGCAAATAAGCTCCACATCAAGACTGCGAGCATGCATGCTAATGTAGTCTCTTATAGACTCATTCCCAGTGTCATTTGGTATAGATGTGAAAAGACTGCAAATAATCAAGGTTACTAACTAACAGAAGTTCCCAGCGCATTGGTTTTATTTCAAAGTTTTGGAAAATACCCATGTTGGAATGAGACAAGGTGACATTACTAATGCTACGGAAAGGAATGAAATGAAATGGATTATAAATCTGAGGGCAGTCAAGCCTCCAGTTTTAAATGCAGTTGTTCCATTGCATCCTATACTGAAAAATAGAAGACCTACTATTGGTTAGACTAGAAGGAGCATGCACATCCACACATTTTCATTGGCTCACTTTTTGATTCGATCTGAGAAGAGGGCGCTGGCCCAATGTTACCTTTTGATTGGTTACTAATGGCTATTGATTAGAATAGAAAAAGCATGCATATTTACACATTTTCGTTGGTTCATTTCTGATTCAATCTGAGAGGAGGGAGTTGGCCTAAAGCTACCTTTTGATTGGTCACCAATGACTTTATTGTTTCCCCACTTCATTCATTACGATCTGAAGAAGGTTAATCCAAAAGCACTTATCGTTGACGAAGTATCAGGGGATTTTACCTCGTTTCCTTTGTTTTTAGGGTTTTACCATTTTACATGTACTTTTTGTAATTAAAGAATGTCACAGTCCGTGGTGGTGTTTGTGGTTGTTTCACGAAATAATAATAACCTTTACTGCAAAGAAACACATGTGTAGGCCGCAGTGGTGCAGTGGTTAGCATTGTTGTCTCACAGCAAGAGGTTCTTTGGTTCAATTCTCGGCTAGAGCACCTACTGTGTGGAGTCTGCATGTCCTGCCTGCAGTTGAGTGAGTTTTAAAGACATGCAGGTAAGTGTGTTTGTGTGTGTGTGTGTGTGTGTGTGTGTGTGTGTGTGTGTGTGTGTGTGTGTGTGTGTGTGTGTGTGTGTGTGGGTGTGTGTGTCTTCTCTGAAGGTTGGGTGCTGGGCTGGCAACTCGACACCATACAAACTTCACTGCCAGTCAATCTGAAGACTGGTGATCTGCTGTGGTGACCCCTAACCGAGAAAAGCCAAAAGAAGGCCATTGCAAAGAAATGCATGTACATGGGAGACCAAGTAAAATAAACCTGTGTCTCCCTGAGCAAAAGGGAAGCTCTTATTTTTATAGTAAAATCATACAGTATAAATAATGCAGTTTTAGCTAACTGACCAGAAAGAATAATATTTATTTCTGAAAAATCCTGTTGACAGTACATCCGCCTGCTTTCTTATCATAACCTTGACCATACTGAATAACTAATTCTATTTATTATGGGTGAACTTACAAAGCATGAGAATATACTTATATCAAGAGAAGAAATAACATACCAAATAATGTGGACCTAGACTCCATTTTAATTCAAGATAGATTCCACTCTTGATTTATTTTCTCCTAAAAAATCTCATTTCTTCACAATGTGCAGAAACATACACCACAGCACTATACTAGCATGTAAACAGCTGCATAGATGCAGCTGTACCCTGCAGGAGCAAGTGCACAGCAAACCCCAGAAACAAGTCCAGATGGTGGAACCATTATATAAACAAACTTTATAATAAAAGGAAAATAATTTTGACCAAAAGTAAGAAGAGTAGTTCCCAGAATGTTAGAGCCCTTGTCTCTGGAAAAAAAAAACTCAGGAGATTAATAAAATCAACTAAAGGCAAGTTTGACACCAACATAGCTTTCCAAGCCAAAAACAATCACAAGGCAATTTTTAGTTATGTTTGTAATCTTAAAAGCACAATGCAGCAATGCGCTGAGCTGATTGTGAGCGATATTACTTACACTGAGGCTGAAGATATAGTAAAGTTATTACCTGATAAATTTAGCCCTAATTTTACTCCTTTCTCCCCTCTGCCTGTCAGTTAAGTACCTGAAACTGACTCGCTTCCAGCTATCACACAAGACCAAGTCTTAAAAGTGCTATCAAAAGCTAAAAATACTGCATCAACGAGTCCTGACAATATCCCTGGATGCATCTTAAATGGTATGAAGCATGATTTAGTCACACCCCTAACAACACTGTTTATTCTCAACCTCCATAAAGGTTTTGTATGAAGAGAATAGAGTACAGCTACAGTCCTTCCATAAGGGAGGATCTTCCACAGACTCAGGCATTTAAAAACCCATAAGTCTGACCAGCGTCATATGCAAAGTCATGGAAAGACTTATTATGGAACTAATTGATCAGGACATGTGGGACCTCCAAACACTGGACCTATCTCAATTTGGATTCATCAAGGGCAGATTATGATTACTCAACCTGGTACAATTTTGTCAAAAAGGTTTGCAAAGCAATGGATGAAGGCAAAACAGTAGCCTCTGCATACCTCAACCTGGCCAAAGCTTTTGACACAATTTCCCACTCAAGCACAGTAGAAAAGTTAAATAAACTGCAAATAAACCCTGTGTCACCCACTGGAGTTCCAACTGGCTCACAGACAGGATGCAGGAAATCAAAAGAAGGGAAGTTACCTACACAAAGATACCACTCACCAGTGGATTCCCCCCGGGGTTCTGTGCTGGGACTCCTCCTTTTTGGCATCTACTTTTCTGAAGTAAAAGCCTATACCAAAGGGCTGTGGCTGACTTAGTTTTCAAATGACTGCTAACTAGGAACAGTCATTGAATCCCCAGATGACTTAGTCATCCTGCAGGAAGGTTTGTCCCAGATAAATAACTGGTGCAAAAATTATGCACTGAAACTAAGTGCAAAAAATGTATTATTGTATCCTCTGGGATGTCATCTAACCCAGGGGACTACTACATTGACAACATTGAAAATATGGCCCTAAGAGCTGACCCAGTTGTTTGGGATTTGGGAACCTATGTGGACAGTGACCTAATTTTTGACCAACATGTGTCCACTGGTGTAAGAAAGTCCTTCTGTACTGCACAGCTTATAAACAAAGAGATTGCTTCTAGATCTAGGGATGCCATTGTCCCACTTTACTCGGCCCTCATTAGGCCAATCCTTGAATATAATGCCCCCTTTGGCAAGTATCTGTCCAAACATATGCAACAACTGGAACATCCACAGAGATACCTTACTAAAAAGATACAAGGCCTAAACAACATGTCCTGCATGGACTGATTCAAAGCCCTGTCATTATACTCAGCATCATACAGACTGCTAAGAGGTGACTTGGATCTGGCATATAAGGTATTCCCTGACCCAATACTGATGGATTTACTGCACATCAGCAAGTCCAATGGCATCATAAATACTAAGTCTAGGGATCTAAACCTCTTCTGCAACATCAACAGAATGGTTTAGAGTGACAGTTATATCTTGCAGAGGATACTGCTGCAATGGAACAGACACATTGCACAAAGTTCATCCCTGTCCATATTCAAACACAACTTGGATGTATGGATATGAGAGAAATGTTATCCCAGGACTGCCCCCTGTACTGCTAATGGGAAAAGGTATCTCCTAAATGCTTTATCCCATGCATGAGTACCCTCAGATTATCTATGGTATGATCCCAGTTATTATCATTAAGAGTAATATATAATTATCAACCATGGGATGGATAATGCCAATCTCTAACCAAATGGGATAGGTTAATTTGAACACAAAAAGGAAAACTGGTTAGGCTTAAAATGTCCCACAAGGGCAGCTAGCCTAGTACTTGCCAATGAACCTAAGAATAAATAAATAAACAACATGACTCACTGGTTAATAGCATAAAGTATGAGGCAGCTTACAGTTAATGACAGAATGAGAAAAAAGACCTTCCCTCAATATTACATTATATTATCTCTACATTATCCAGCTAGGTCAATTCTAAATCTCATTTATCCAAACTAAACAGAGATACAATTTCCCAAAGACAAATGTATAGAGTACATACTGAAACTTAGTTCAACAATCAACTGTTTTAATTTTGCAGAGACAGAAAGTCCATATGTCTGATATAATCACAAAACAGATATGTCTCACTAGTTTTTTATTTTATTTATTTATTTTACATTTGTTGACCGGGCTAGTCTAGCTGGACATATTTCCATTTTCAGTAGAGGCCCGAGGAGAAAAGCTCCACAGAAGTAAAAAATGTATACATACATAAAAATCAACATAGATGATAAGCCAAATTAGGAAAAGGTTAGTAAAAACAGCAAAAATTCCAAAAATCTTCAAACAAGTTAGTCTAAAATTAATTACTTAGTACCACACACAGAGAAATTCCATACAACATCATACAGGAAATTAAACATACTTAGAGATCAGGATGCAAAGATAATAAGTAAAGAAAGTGGAACAATAGGAGTGGGGTAGGGAGAAAAGGGCAAGAGGAGGAGAAAGTAGGTTAAGAAAGTTAGCTGGGAAAGAAGCAGGGTGGGGATAAAAAGGGAGAAGAGAAAAGATAAGAGGAGAAAAGAGTAATAGAAGAGTAAGAGATGGTTTGAGATAAGAAGTAGTAGTGCAAGGTTAATCAGGTTTACTACAGGAACAAAGCCAGTGGTTTTGGAGGTGTTGTTTAATGTTTTGTTTGAAAAGAGGCAGTGAAGAAATCATTGTTATGCTAGTAGGTAACAAATTCCATTTAGTACCAACAGAATTGGTGAAGAGGGAGTTACCAGCAGTATTATTAGATTTTATAGAAGTAGTCAATAGTTTACTTGAAGAGCGGAGAGAGTTAAGATTGCTATAAGGGATTAAGAGTTGTGAGAGTACAGGAGTGTTATTTGGTTGGTACAGTATTTTATGGGCCAGAATGAGTTGATGGATAGTAAGATAGTTTTGAATTTCAAGCCAGCCTAGTTGTTTCAAGTTAAGACAATGATGGGTTCTATAGGGGTTACCAGTAGCGGAGCGAGCAATGCTGTTGTAGCAGGTAGCTAATTTGTTAAGGTTGTTTTTCTTGAGGTTTGTAAAGATGGGTGAGGCATAAAGAAGAGTAGAAATAAGATGGGAACGAGCAATCTTAGTTCTAGTAGCTGGTGTAAGAAATGGTCTAATTCGATACAAAGATCCTATTTTTCTGTTGACTAGTTTTATGGAATTGTTAATGTGTTGGTCAAAAGAGAGATTATTATCAATGGTAATACCTAACAGTTTAGTTGTAGCGTCAGGTGAGATGACAGTAGCACTGTTAGAGGAGATATTAAAGTTTAAGGGGGAGGTCCTGGAAGTGGGGGTAAAGAGAAGAAGTTTAGTTTTTTTGGCATTTAGTAAGAGGAGACGACTGGAGAACCATGTCTCTACAGTATTAAAGACATTTTGGGTACGTGAGATTAGTTCTGAAGTGGAAGATGCTGAGCAGATGAGTGTAGAATCATCAGCATATTGAATACATGTAGCTTGAGGGATTGTTGTTTGCAGATCATTAATGAAGAGGGAAAAAAGAAGTGGGCCAAGGATAGAGCCTTGAGGAACTCCAATGGAAACAGGCAAGTAAGAGGAAATATGGTTATCCCATAGAACTGCCTGTTTTCTATTTGTGAGATAGGAATTGAACCATGTAATGGCTGAGGAATCGAAAGAGAGTGATTCAAGAGTCTTAAGTAATAAAGTGTGGTTGACCATATCAAATGCTTTAGAGAGGTCAATGAAGAGGGCAGAAGAGAGTAAGTTGTTATTACGGTTCTGATTAATGGTATCTACAAAGGAGAGCAAGGCAGTAGTAGTACTGTGATATGGCCTAAAACCATGTTGACAGTCTGCTATAATATTGTGGAGAGAGAGATATTGTACAAGTTGATGATGAATACATTTTTCTAGAATTTTTGCCAAGGGTGAGAGGAGAGCAATCGGTCTATAATTTGAATAGTCGTTGGAATTTACACCTTTATGAAGTGGGATGATATGAGATGCTTTCCAGATATCAGGGATGATTTCTTCTTTGATGGTCCTATTTATGAGAATAGATATAGGATATGCGATAACTTTGGCAGCCTTTTGTAGAAATAGTGAAGGGAGCTTGTCAGCAGAGGGGGTGCAAGGTTTTAGTTTAAGAAGGAGTCTATAAATGAACGTTGTAGAGATAGGTTGTAGTGAGAATTTAGAGAAGGTGTTAGTTATGTTGCTTGGTAGGCAGAAGTTGTTGGCATTTAGCTGTTTAGCTAGAGCTTGTATAGTATCAGTGAAGAAAGAGTTAAAAGCATCTGCAGTTTGTTGGGGGGAAAGAGGGTCAGCATTAATAGGGGAAGGTGTTTTAGAGGTTCCTGGGGAGAGGAGCTTATTGACTGAGGACCAAAAGAGTTTAGAATTATTTAGGTGTTTTTGCTGTAGTTCAAGGTAGAATTTCTTTTTGTCAGCTATTACTGCCTTTTTAGTTAAATTTCTAAGCTGACGGAAGTGTAGAAGGTCAGGGTTATTTCTGTGGGATCTCCATGAGGCCCAGACTTTATTTCTAGTATGAATAAGTTTTTTTGTTTCATGGGAGAGCCAGGGGGCTGAATTGGGTTTAATTCTAATGCTACGTTCAGGAGCATATTTATCAAGAATAGATAAAAAAGTTGTATTAAAGTGGATAACTGCATTTTCAAGAGGAAGCATTTTTAAGGCGTTCCAGTTACATGAACCAAGTTCCGTCTGAAATAGGTCAGGATTAAAATTTTTGATGGAGCGTACTTTCCTTGTAATATGGGGTATAGTACAATCAGTCTTTTCCCTAGTTATGAAGGTTAAAGAGTGATCACTAACATCATCAGGCAGGGTTCCTGTTTTGTAGTTATGTTCAACTCTGTTTATAAGTATCCAGTCTAGGATGCTTTCTCTATTACTATGTTTATTTTGCCTGGTTGTACAGGTTATAGTTTGGGTAAAGCTATGTAGGTTGATATGAGATGAAGGGTTTTCAGCATTTATGCTATTCCAGTCTATGTTAAGGTCGCCTAGTATAATAGTTTCTTGTGGATAAGTAGCTGATACCCAACTGAGATAATTCTCAAGGATAGGTATGTTGTTACCAGGAGGCAGGTACATGCAGATGATATAAAGGGATTTTTTGGAATTTAATTGAAGTTTAGCTATGATTACTTCTATTTTGTTATCTTGAGTTGGAGAGTTTGGAAGGGTAGTGATATTTAGATGATTTTTATAAAGGATGGCAACACCACCACCTTTACGGTTGGAACGGTCGAGTCTTACTATATTATAGCCCTGGGGAATAATTTCAGTGTCTTTGGTAGTAGGTTTTAACCAGGTTTCTGAGAGGCAGAGAATATCAAATGATTGAGTATGTAGGAGGGCATGCAGGTATGGTATTTTATTGTTTATGCTTTGGATATTAAGATGGCCTATTAAGAAGGTGTTATTAGGTTTAGGTGTAGACACTAGGGGAGAAGGGGAAGTAGGACCAGGGTTAGGGTGGATATCTCCATCTAGGAGTGAAGGATTAGTAGGTTTGTTAAAGAGGTTAATCATTAGAAGGGTTTGTATTTTAGTTTTGTTCTCAGAATGCACTGCATAGTTGAGGTGTGAGAGTCTATGGAATTTAGGTAAATGATAATTAGGGGTAGAAGAAATATTTGGGAATGGTATAGGTGGAAGGAGAAATCTTGTTGTGTGTTTGCTAGGATGGCAGTGTTGTACATAAAGTGGTTTTTCAAAGTAGGACAGGAGGTACATTGAGCATAGGGTGGAAAGAAGTAGAAGTGAGATTAAGAGCTGGGTAGTATGGTAGGAAGCCATTGTAAGAGGAGTAGGAGTATAATAGACAGAATATGAGAAAGTATGAGTTGAGATAGTAGAGAGGGTTGTATTTCTGAAAGGTTAGAATTAGAACCAGGAGAAATAAAGAGGGGATAGGAATAACACAGATAAGGGAGTTAGATAAGGGGAGGTTAAGATGGGAGGGAGAAATGAAAGGAAATAATAACACAGAAAGAGGAGTTAGATAAGGTGAGATTGAGGTGGGCTGGAGAAGTGAAAGGAAATAGGAAAGGAGAAGTAAAGAAATGAGTGGGAGTGGAGAGAGGGTATTGGATATAGGGTGGAGCGAAAGGATTGGACGGCTAGGATAGGGGTGTGTCAAAATAGCTATAAGTTGAGGACCCCTGGGGGTGGGTGGGAATTGGGGGTAGGGAGGGGAGCGGAGTGAGCCCGCAGGGCGAACGGAGCGGGTAGAACCAAATGAAGGTGGACTAGAAAGGAGACAATCAGAAATACAGGTAAATTTGATGGGAATAGAAAGATTGCTTTCACCAGTGGGATGAATGAAGTTATGTAAACATACAGTAGGAGAGAAGGAAGAAATAGATGATAGTGTAGCAGGTAAGGATTTGGCAGGTTACAGCAGTAGGAAACGAAGAAAACTACAGATTAGCAGGGAGCTAGATAGACAGCAAGGTAGGTACAGAGACTAAGGGAGTTCAGAAGACCAAAACCCTAACCTTGCAGGCTTAAACAGGGATAGTCAGAGGCAGTAGAAGCAGTAGAGAAATAATCAGTGAGAGAAGACTGCCATCTACTGGAAAGTGTAGTTAGTTGAAAATTGATAGGGGCAGCAGAAATAGGATAGCGAAGAGTTGTAGGAAGTAAGAATAGAGAAAAAAAGCTAAAAAGTAAGGGTAAGAAGGAGTAGTGAGGGTCGAGAAGAGGAGAGGTACTGGCTGCTAGGCTCTAAGACATAGGCAATTGTCAAGACTCTTTAGGTTGACCTAATAGGAGGCTATAAATCGACAGGCAACAGAGCCCAGAACCTACTTTCTGTTCCTTGAATGGAGAGAAGTTAGGGAACCAGCAACTTTCAATCCTGTAGGCAGGGCCAGGTTCGTCCAACACCAGTAGGAAGGTAAACAGGACAGGAAGCAGTGGAGATTAAGCTAGAAATCTATGGAGACAGGTAAGGCAGTTTTGGTAGGAAGGGGATAAAAAGAGACAGGGTTAGCATGGATGTTCAAATACAGGCAGTACAAGAGAAAAATAAAAACAGTACAACTAAACCAGCTAAGCAGCAAAAGGCAATTAGTTTATATCTAAAACCACCTTTAGCAAGTTAATGTCTAAATACTGTCTAAAATGTCAAATAGCAGGTAAACAAAGTATAATGACTGTAGGTAGTACAAAAAACAGCACTAAAAAGCTTAGCAATAATATTAAACTATACTATTCTTTCTGAAAGTAGCGTCGAGAGTGTAGGGTTGATAATTAGATGAAGTGGATAATTAGTAATACAGGCAGTATGCTTCATGTGGGAGATAGTGGGTTGAATAATTTCTAGATATGGCGTATTGACTGTTTGCTACGAAAAACGCCAAGTTATACAGCCAGTAAGCTCCACGTGGGAGTCGCAGCTGTAGTTGCGATAAGGCTACAAAACTACCGACAGTCAGAAATAAACTATAAGTTTAGAAACAAATATTTGAAATGTTTGCATAGGGAATACCTTACACCAAATATAATAACTAATATATTTAAAAATGACAACATAAGCTGTTGGCTGTGTTAGGCATTACTTGAAGCAGACTGGCAACATATGTTTTATGGCTGTTGTGCCCTTAAATGGTTTTCATTGAAATTTCAGTCTTTTACCCAAGCATTCTGGTCAGATAAATTTATGCTAACAAAACATTTGACACTCTTTAATGCCCCAGTGTGCAAATTAAACAAATTTCCTGTATTTGAGAGTATTCTGTCTATTGCATGGAAAATCATAACAAAAACTGGAGGAAAGAAGTTAGGTTGTAAACAGACGATGCATGATTTTAACCTTTAAGATGTTTGACAGACAAGGACATGTCTGTGCTCCTTGAGGCACAAAGACTTTAGTGGTCCTAACCTGCAACTTGGCCACAGCTACTAAGCAGGTGAAAGCCATTGCAAAAGTTGAATATAGAGGGTGGTGGTCTACCAAGCAAGTGAGCAAGCAGGTTCTGGTGCACACTAGCTGTGAGGTTTGGCAAAGGTGTGTCTACAAAACCTGAACCTGCTACTATGGCTTTATAGATGGCTTTATAGTGCACTGTTGGTACTTTTTCCATTAGAAATTAGAATTTTTTCTCCCTACATCTTTTTGTTCCTAGCTATCATACTATTTTTATTTTGAATCTCTGTTTGATTCTCTTTCTACTATTAAAACTACTCATAATCTCAACTCTTCCTAGCATATCATCATTTACAATATAGACTTTTATCTCACCCTGTATTTTCTAGTCTATTGCACTATATTACATTTTTTCACTGTACAATTTCCAGATAAATAATGAGGCATTCTTTGTTTGGTTTCAATTTTAGTTATTTATGTATTTATTTATGTCTTCATGATCATAATTGCACTCTTTTTAACTTGTGCTGTATAAATTTGGAAATTTTCTCCATGGGCCCTTCTGAAAATGAGCTAACTTTATCTCAGTCAGACTTTCTCAGTAAATAAATCAGATCAAACTTTGCTAAAAGAAAGTAGGTTTGCTGAACCTTTTAGCAACTTTCCATCTCTCATACCATGTGGTATTGAGAAAATGAAGAAACATCAGTAAGAGCCAAATCACTTAAAAATCCAACAATAGCAAAGTGTAAGTATGCATCACTGCAAAATGTGCCAGTGGTTAATTATCTGAAGTTATCATTGCTGACAACCAACTGCAGAAAAAAAGATCCATCAGCCATAGTCACCAAGGAATTTGGGATTAGATGCATCACAGTCCAAATCAGTCCAAATGAGTAAAATCCAGCAAAATTCCACTGACTTCTAAACATCCAGAATCATGTCAGCTGTACATAGCAACCATGTGAAGACTTGTAGCTGATGGGTGATGGACTGCAAAGATACTGCTAAAAAGCTGACACCATATATCATAACAAAGTATGGATGCAAAGCTGTCTCTAGAACATTAGAGATGTCTCCCCTCACAGTCTGCCAGAAAACAGTAAGAGTCCAAGAAATACAAAAAACAAGACTGAGTTCAGTGTACAATTGAATATATACCACTTCACCAATCCAGCCATTAATTACTAATCAGATCTGGGCCTCTGTGCACTGTAAACTCATTATAGCCAGGGTATAAACATGTTGATGGTGACAAACCTATACTCTTGCAAATCTGTCCATAGTAAATGTTGATCTGCTGTATCAAAAACTCCAGATATGTCTAAAGAACTTACCCAGCAGTCTTAGCATTAGAAGGACTGACCCAGGGAGAATCCACACAGGAAGACTGGGTTTACATACAAAGATCTACCAGGAACCCTACAGGTCTGTATCACCAGGGTTAAACATGGGAGCCATGCCTGAAAGTAAAGCATCTCCAGTTATTAAGGCCCCTTTTATGTATGTAGTTGTAACTCAGGAACACAAACTCATGTAGGAAACCTAAACAATAGTAGAATCCAATATACAGGGCCATAAATATCTGCGCTAGAACAGGGTAAAGTATGTCTGTAAAAGCTCTTTCAAAAGTATAACTGGGGTGATCTGGCCCAGAAGAATTATTCTGTGAACATTCAACAATTTTTGTGGCTATTTCAGATATATTTTTCAGCATTGTGAATACTTTATTAACAATAGTTTTATTTGGAACATAATGTGTAATTCCCATGCATGGTGCACTTGTTATTATAGCACTGATTGCTAATGCAACCATTTTATAATTATATATTTATACAATATTAATAAAGCAGCCTTGTGTCAGATAATCAGTGCTTACATTCAGTTATTAATAACATGATATAAGTATCATAATCAGGTAGTGTATCTAGTCTTAATCTCATGTTTGGTTTAACATTGCTTATTAAAAAAGCAGTTAAACATACAAATTATACAATTCCTCCCTATTAATATTCTAAAATGTGCATGCTGATTGGCCAGCCCAACCAGCGTGCCCATTGTAAATCCCAAAAAATACCAATGGAAAAAGGTCCAGTCGCCCGGACTTTTTTCTGTTGGTATAAACTGCCCCAAAACTTAAAAAAAAAGAGAGAGAAAATGGAGGAATGGAGACTTTCTTTTCACTGTTGCTTCAGTTTCAAAGCCTTGATGTACTGGGAATGCGTGGGAACACAAGTCCCATACGCGTGCACAGTACATCAAAACGCAGACTCAGTATACCACAACCGGCAGAAGAACAGCAATCTGCCATTATACAAAGACATTATTTAAGAAAAGTAAGTATTTTTTTTCTTAAATAATGTCATTGTATAATAGCAATAACCGACTCCGTGGTTGTGGTATACTGAAGATTTACTCACGGTTGCCTTTGTTTAATCACTTGGGCTTCACCCTCATGATTAGATCACACCAACTGTGGGTAAATCTTCAATATACCACACCACGTCATTAGTTATTACTTAATTAACTATTTGCAACTTAATGTGAAACCAGGAATTACTCAGTGACCATATTATTTTATTTAACTGTACTGCAAGTCTTAACAATTAGACCAGCGGTTTCTCACCTTGTATTGGAGTCTGCTTTATTAAATTGATATAGCTCTTAGGTATTTTGTTTTGTGTTAACATCCTTTTCAAGCTCAAAGTCTAATACATCACCTTATACAGCCCTTTTCCTAGCCTGCAGTTCTGTTTCTGATATCTGATAGGTTTCAATTCTATATTTTTAATCTCTGTAATACTCTTATCACCTCTTTTATTGATAGTTTGTCTTTCACTTTCAATTCTGCAGTTATAGCTTTCTTAGCCAATATCAGTACTAAAGACAGCAATGCTTTTATTTCTTTAGTACTTGTTTTTTATACCTGCTCAACAAAAACTTTTCTGTACGGAGGTTGAATGTACTTCTAAGTAAAAACATAACGTATCATTCAACTCATTTTTTTACTGATGTTAGTCTTTATATTCCTAGAATATATGCTCCCAAGGACCTCTTTCTGAATCATCACATTTCAAGCATAAGCCTCTTGTCTGCAGGAGCATTTTTTTTAAAATTTCATAAGGGTATAGAAATATTTGTGAAAACATTTTCATTCAAAATGCCTAAATTGTCTTGATTTGGTTGCATGTCTAGGATTAAGACATATTTCCCTTTGCTAATCAGCAGTAATATCTATATTTTTACCTTTGATCAGTACTGTATTGCCATCTCAGATGCTGACTTAGTTATCAGTCTGAAAAAGTGCCTTCTGTACCAGATATAAACTAAGGAGAATGGAAAACACAGATGACAAAACACAGTGCAGTGCAACTTGTGGTGCAAAAATCTGGTACATAATTACCCATGCCTATTCCAGATAATACATCTCTAGATGCAGTGGTAATGTCTGACGTCTATTTTGATTTCACACAGGAAAATAACTGCATTGACAAGTACTTAGTCATATATGGACTACTAATAAAATACTAGTAGGCACAGGCCAGTGATGACTTTGATTTTGCAAAACTGCACAGAGTTAGAGTTATTGTGTAGGACAACCCACTTTGTATTCCCCCACCTATTGTCTGCAATTACAGTGTGGAGTAGTGACTTGTAGCTCTTAGTGGCACGATATTTAGTTATGTGTTACCAGTGAAGAATATGAGTGTGATTATACATAACAAGTGCAGCTCATTTCATTTTATTTTACTTAGTAAAGATCCTTAAACATGTGTTTACTATTAAACAAATAACTAACAAGTGATTAAAAACAAATTACATTGGCACATTACTTATATTAATAGTAGAATGAATCAAATTAGTTTTAAAAAAAATCAATATTCTAAAATTAGTAGCCTGCATTGTTGATTGTTAGATCTGGAGTTGTTAGAGTAATGCAGAAAGGAGTATGTATAGGACTCCAAGGCATGTCACAGAAAATATGAAAATATTTCCAAAAGCCCCTAACCTATAATTCTGTCAGATCTAAACTATCTCAGCAATATCTGACAATTAAGACACGTCTTCTGTCACATGATTCACAGTACTTGCCAGGTGTCCACCTGTTCACTTCACAGTAGGTTAGCAGGCTGGTCTGCTGTCCCTGACTCAATGTCCATTTATTTACTAAAATGAATACTAAACAATCAATATTTGACTTGAACACCATGGTCTGTGGCACAGCAGCATCAGTAATTGTAGACGACAGCATATTCAGACCAGCATGGATCACAGAAAAGGAAGAAATAGCAGTAAAAGTAGCATTCTCAGGCTCAGCCACGGCAGCTGCACTACAGGTAAACATTAACTGATTCAATTTACCAAGAGCCTTAGAAAATTAAAAAAAAAGATTCAGGAGAATCAGCTTCATGTATTATAGTTACACTGGAAGTAGATGACTCTACATTCTCAACTTCTGGAGGCAAAGTAAAGTGGAAAAAGAGCAGACCCAGACACATCAATTACAATGTGTAGATGGTAACAGCACTAACCAATTTTTTTTCTCCTTCTGAAAGGAGACACCTCAGCAAAAGTAGCAGTCACTGTTGATTGTAATACTCCAGGGGTGGGACTAAGCATGTGTAGGTATAACAGATATGACTGGCACACACAAATAAGCTGTTGTTATTGGTAATTAGTCATGAGTGACATATGTCACCAACAACAGATGTTTGTAGTGCTTATTTACCTTCTTGTTAAGGTGGGGTAATACTGTGGAGAAAGATTCCCACATGGTTAACCTTTGAAATAAATAGAAAAGCACCACTTTTTGTCCTGCCATAATAGCAAAAAGTGTAACTGGATTTGGCAAGCAAAACGTTACATTTCACCATAGGTTTCTGTTTCACTCTCTCACTCTCTTTTTTTTTTTTTTTGCACTTTGCCTTGCCTCTCAACCTCTCAGTGTAAGATTTCAGGACAACTATTGCTCTTATAAATTTAGAAATTCAAAAAGTTACTAGAATCTACATTTTCTTAAGATATGAAGTTTGAAAAATCAAATGTGTGTCATTATTTAGTGACTTCAGTCCTCAGTGATTTGCCAGAAAACCACAAATGTTATGAGGAACAGGCTAAAAGTCTGAGGCAAAAATCTGGTTGTTCTGTGTATTTATAGACAGTTGAGATGTATGTATTTCACTCACATTGATTTCAATTATATACTGAATATTCCTGAGAAATAGTTGTCCAAATTTGTGAGTATTCATTATGTATTCATCAACATCATTCTTGGACAATGTGATATGAAGGTAGAGGTGGGGTTAGGCAGGGTTTACTACTGCATATTCAGCGAGTAGTACAAAGAGGTTAAAGCCCAGTGAGAGATACAGCATTTATACTGGATATAGGTGATAACTGATTTAGAGCACCAAAAGACATGGAAAATATAGAAATATAGAAATCTCATTAAAAGTAGCAGCTTCAGGCACAGGACTGGCCCTAGAAGCAGAAGGGTTTGTGTTCTTACCTTTAGAATGCCTTGAACAGGAAGAAACTAGTTAAAACAGCTATCCCACAAATGCAAGCATAGCATTTACAGGGGATGTAGATGGTAAGATATTTAAACCATCTGGAATCTCTGTGAAGAGAGGAACAGCAATAAATCTTGCCTGGGTCTTAGCAAAATTATCAGGTTCTGACACAACATTTAGACTGGATGCTGAAAGCAGCATGCACTGTAGCACAGTCTGTTAAGTCCAGATTGACTTTGCCAAGTACTTTTCAATGTGTTTTACCTTGCTGCAACTACATTACTTATTTTGACCCTTGTGTCTTTATTGCCCAGATGTATTGCAATATACTACAGTCTGCTTTTTGATAATTCAAGATCTCACAAAGGCATTTCAGTGAAGTGAGAAACCTCAGCAAAATGTGTCTGGTTTCCACCATAAGTAGTAGCCTCTGGCACCGTACTTAAACTGGAGAAAGCTTCAAATTCTTAACATCTGATATCCCAGTAGAGGGAGAAACTGTAGTCAGAAACAGCAGTCCCAAGCACAAAGTAGTTACATTGGGTTTAGAGGTAACAGGTTTAAACCAGTTATGATTCAGTCTGTTAAGTCCACCTTCACTGACAGACCATTTCAATGAACAGTTTTCAAACAAAAACTAATGTAATGGCCCTGGGTGAATTGAGAGGGCAAGCTGAGTGAATCCTGGTTTGTCATGTGATGCTCTAGTGCTATAATGAGATAGATTATGCCATTTGCTTTACAAAATGAAGTTCTTCTTTTATAAATTGGGTTTTATTGTTAGTGGTAACATGCTCAGGCAGACCATAAGCAGCAATAAGATTTTTCAAGACAATTTAAGGTAACTTGTGAGATGACCTCAAATATATGAACTATTCAAGCCATTTTGAATATGTTCCCACAACCACCATGAATACTTTATTCATAAAGGGTCCTGTGACACCCAACACTGCTACCAATACGTGAGGGGCATCAGTATGTGTCATCCCCATGCTGGGCCAGTAGTCAAGGAACCTGAATTTTCACCACTGACACTGGAAAGGGACATGCACTTGGAATACAAATGGATACACTCAGTATTTCCAGATGCAGCTCTCTCTGCATCATGTACTATTTCCCTTAATAGCACACAGGGAACACACTAGGGCTGGGGTCTATATGTCTCTATATCTGTTTCCCTCCAGCTCCCCAATAAGACTCTCCACTGTAAAGCCATAGGGTTAGGTCCTCAGCCGAGTGTCCAAGCCAAGTCCTCCAGCACCCTTCCTGTAAACCCAGTGCTTTATGTCCCTGCCCCAAGTAGCTGACACACGCATACTCTTTAAGATTTCATGTTCTCGCCCACATACACACACACACACACACACACACACACACACACACACACACACACACACACACACACACACCTGGGAAAGGCTGGCACAGATTTACTAGCTATGCCCTCTTCTGCCCAGACTATAAGGTAGATTCACTGCCACCAGACACTCTACAAGCAGCTACTCTAAGGCCTTTAATAAAGGATGTCCAATTATACAATGCAATATTAATATTAATACAAATGGTAGTAGTTCACCAAGACGACTAGGCCTTCTAGAGTGGTCCACACAGTGTCACCAAATAAATATAAGTACACTCAAAAGTTAGATACTCTCTACAAGGACCAGCCAAAATGAACATTTTAAATATATTTAATAAATAATAAAAGTACATGAAAATATTGAATATATATTCACAGTAAACCATAGAGTTCAAATCACAAAAATATTGAGAACAACATTGATGGACAGACTCATACAAATAAAGAAAAACAATATCTAACCTAAGCTTTACTATATTGCTGACTGAATCTAAGAGAATGTTACTGTTCCCTAGTTAAGTTACTTACTTGGGCAAGGCAGGATGAAATACGTGAGCAGTCTTTCTAGTCAGGTCCCAAACAGAATACTATCTATTCTGAAATTATTCCCTGTAAAATGTAATATCCAAGATGACTTGCATTAATAGGGTTGCCAGCTTTCTTTGTGGCTAAAACCGGACTAAGGTCACGCCCCTCACATCACCCATAACTCCACCCATTCCCACCCCCTCTCCCATCCATGCTCCACCCAATTTACATCACTGTGACATCAGCTTATGGGAACGCCCTCTGTTTCTGTTCCAGATGTCTGCTTTCAGTTGCTTTACTATGCTTTTCTGTAAAAAAAAGCATAGTAAATCAGCCAGTTTAACACACACACTGATAGTCTGTTTCCTTTTGTGAAACAGAATACTGGAGTTTGTACAGTGTTTTCCTGACTATCAGAGAATTTATTTGATTTGTGGATAATCCAGAAAAAAAACGGATAGGTGGCAAAAGTGGGGGGGGGGGTGCAGTCAGGTTAGTTGACTACTGGGTGAAAGTGGGACAACAGGTTTGGTGGTTGTCAAAAGATTACCTTAAGAAGCTCTGACATCACATGTGGAAAGACATCAATGCAAGAGGCAGCGATTCCTCAAACAGATAAAACATTATCTTGCAGAAAAAATGCAACATTGAGAAAAATAGTATACACACTCTTTCAAAAGAATTCCCTTTATAAACTCAACACAAGATAGTTTTGTAAAGTGTATTTTCCCCTATTCTAACCATGGTAACCCCACATGCAGCATATTTACTGTATTCCCAACTAGATCAGTTATTCAAAGAAAATGGTAAGGGTTTGGCTCTCAAAAGTAGAAAACTGACAGTTTAGAAATAAAAACAATGCTTTTTTTTTTCAAAAGAGGTACTAGAAAAATTATGACAAGCAGAATTACTTTGTGTCCAAGACATAAAGCAGACGGGAGCCCGCAGGATTTTTTGCAGGGGGTGAAAAACTAGAGTCAAAGAATAAACTGCCTATGTTACATTAAAAAAAATGGTAAGCTGATATATTGCAATGGGGAATGTGTGGCAAACTGAAAAACAGGTTCATAGTTACTAGGCAACTCTTCCAAAGGAGGACATCCTCAGGACTGCATCACCTCACCCCTTTAAAATACAAATCTGCAGCCCTCTGTACCCCAAACACAGCAGCATATACATTAAAAACCCTTAGCTGGAGATGTAGTAATATAGCAAGCATGCATTGGTCTGTACACAGTTATCTTCTTTGCTGGTTCATCTGTATCTCTTCAATATTTATGCATTTGAAGCTGGTACTTTTGGGCCTTGTGATGGATACAATGCTGCCCGTTAAAATTAATTTGAAAAAAAAAAAAAAGAAGAAGAAGCAAGTCTTATACACTGCGCCTGAACAACATATATGCCTAAGGACTGTTTTTATTTCCCCAGTAATGTGCATTCAATTTTGAGGGAGGTACTAGCAGATGTTACAGGAATTACCAAAAATATATTGATTTCTTTGACAGCTTTATTTTTAACACGAACAAGGTTTCCAATAATATTTTGGTGTATTGTGTACTTCCGCTGCCAAACCCCTGCATGCTGTCTTCAGCAAACCTGACATAAATCTGAGGTTTGACAGCTGTCAGTTATTAATTAAACATGTTTTTTCTTCTGTCCTTATTTACGCACATTTATAATCATGCCGTTATGCCGAATACTGTGCGCACTAGGACCTAAATGACTGACTGCTCACATAAATGGATTAGCTTTACAACACCAGCGAGGAAAAAAAATCAAGAGCAAGAAAACAGCAATGAATACCATCGGTAGGATATTAACTTAAAACCCACATCATTAAACACAATGAGTCGAATGTTCAATCCCACAGCATAGCGGAACCCATACAATTAAGATGAAACCCTGGTCAATTTCACAACATAAAACAGACCCCAGTTCAATGAGCATACTGCAGTAAGGAAATCCACCAATGTACAGCAAATTCCACCAACCTCAGGGTAAAGACACCCTCTCATTCACTCAATTTAATCACAGCATTGCTACAAAAATCAGAGATGAACAAGAGGGTGGTACTACTTACTTGGTTTTCCAGTCATCTCAAAGTCCAGTGCAAACAGCTAATAAATGGGATTGTGCAGAAAAAATGCACCCACCTGATTTTTTTTTATTTCCAAAAAAAAAAGTTTTAAAAGGGGCAGCGTGCGCCCATACCTAAATTCACCACTGGGAGATTAATGCTCTACCTGACTCACCTGTATAGCCTAAAAGCAAGGAGGGGAGAGAGACAGAGAGAGAGAGAGAGAGATAGAGAGAGTAAAGATGGTGCAGGAGAAATGCTTGAGACCGTGGCAGTGGCGCACAAAACCCAGACTTCACGTGTCTGGTTTTGAATAAAATTTGTAACTGGACAATTTGTAGGAAAACTGAACAGTCCGGTCAAAAACCAGACAGCTGGTAACCCTACTTGCATAATGACCTCATGTGGTCACCTGATGCTAGGTTCCCACAATATCTCCTTTTGAAGTTTGAGACAGGACTTTAGTAGACTGCTACAATATACATTTAGAGCTTTTATGACAATGCTTGAAGCCAGAAACATTTACAACACTTCCCACTTTACAAAAGTTAATAGATAATGGCTGCTCCCAGACCTTCTGGCTCCGAGCCTTCTCAGCACTGTGGGGTGCTGTTTACTGATTTAACAGCTTATTTACATTTTCCTTATTCTTCTTAAAATAAGTCAGCTGGTTAACTATTGCTGTGGCAGTATCCTCTATTGGAACATATACATTTAATTCAGTTACCATAATACATGCACATTTCTCTTCATTTCAACAGGGTGCACTGCTGACACATTTTAACGCAATTAACACAAGCAGAGCTCACAAATAAATTTTTAGCACAAGCATCTGTACAGATCAGGTTGATATACTTATGACATAAACTTATTTATAAAATTCCAGCTAGTTGTACTGGCACAAGTCTTACATCTACTGTCTTACTTCTCTCTGGCATAGCTGCAGTATCTCTTATTGTCACAGGTCCTGTGAAATCAGTGTGTATTCTTTTTTCAACAACCTTTTGGAAATTCCCATAGATCTAATTGTATTTGGCTTGGCATCGCCTGCGCCGTTTGATGTGGCACACTCTCTCTATGATTTAAACAGTACCAGAGTGGTGTGTATGGAATTCTTCCACCGCAGCATTTCTCATCTTATAGGGAACTGTAACTAGAGTGCCCCTAAGATATAATCCTTTCTGATATCCAGTATGGTGAGGACTGCAAGAGACTGGATATCAGCAGCTTCCCCTGTAAGAGCACAATATCAGAGGATAAACATAGATTAAATTGCTGTCTTGATACTGAAAACTGGTATATTAAAGACAGAGGTTTCACCAGACGTACATGATGAAAAGAAAACCAAGGAAACTTTCAGAAAAGCAATTTTGGGAGGTTGTAGAGAAAGAAAGGGAAATGGTGAACCAAGTGAAGATTAGTATTGGGTCATTAGAGAATGTGAGAGAAGTCATTATAAAAGATGTTTTCTTAGAAATAAAAAAAAAAATAAACATGTTTAGAAATTTATATAGCAGACAATGATCATACACTCACTGCGGTAACTTGAGACTGCAGATGAGCATGCTGACATTATTCAGCAATTCATACAGGAATTTAAATTCTGAAGGCTAAGGTGGCAGCACTGGAGGTCAAACTGCATTTTGTGGGGGTGACTTGGGTGGACAAAGAAGAGGGAGCAGGACAGAAAAACTTGAGAATTAACAGTGTTCTGGAAAGACTAAAAGGGAGCAATTGCAGAAGCTTTATACACAAGTAGATAGCCACCTGGAAACAGATACTTGCGTAAGATGGTGGCCTAATGGTTAAGGTGTTTGCCTTACAAACCCAAGATACACGGTTTGAGTCTCACAAGGGATAATTGGCTAGGCTTAAAATGGCTCGCAAGGGCAGTTAGCTTAGTACTAATCGATGAACCTATGAACCTAAGAGATTGTCTTAGAATGTGCTCACAGAATGTCCTAGACACCCATATGAATATTTGTGAGATTTGCTTCTGGCTCCAGTGTGGAAGCCTGAGTTAAGACTGTCATATGGAGACTCAGCGGTTTTCATTGCCCAAGATTACTCCTCAACAATGAAAATGAAAAGAATTGCATTTGTTCCTGCACAATGGATTTGCAAGTTATAGGGACTTAGATTTACAGTAAAGTGTCTGTCTAGTTAAAGGTTTTCTTTTCAGGGGGGGCCAAAGGCATATATTAAGCTGAACAATGGAAACTGAGTGGATGGTATTGCCAGAACATAGCTTATTGTGAGAGAAAGACAGTGCTGATGGGCAAACAGATGAATAAAGAGTGCATAAAGCACTGAAGCATGCTGGCCTAGCTCTATTTCTCTTATTTAAAAAGTACAAAATGTTGAGGGACAGAGTGAACATTTTACAAACTTTATGTGAAAGGAGGGATGATGGGGCCTTGGCAAAATAATCAGTGGTGGCTTGTATAGTTAGACAGAATGCCACAAGTGTAAGTAATCTGTAACTAAATGTCACAAAGGGGAATTTCTGAGTTTGTACATGTATCTGGGTGTAGAATATCAATTGTGTCAGAACACATCTTGTAGGTATAATGACCGAGATTTTTCTGTAATAAGTAACATCAAGTTTCATCATTAAACACTGAGTTTAGAAAGTAATCTATGCACAAGGAAAGTGTAGGTGATGGCAGCATGTTACTAAAATGCCAGCATGCGGATGCTATATGGGCTCCATGGGTGTGGGAGGGCCCTGGTAAAATGATGCAAAGTACATTGGATCCCTGTTTAGATAACAAGACCTAATTATAAAATCTAAGTGCCACAACCGTAAACACACCTGAACTAAGTGTTTGCAAAGGTTATATATGTACCGCCCAAGTCAATTATCACATAGACAGCAACCCACTGAGTACGGAAAAAGTAATCAGAGACCTAGGGACCCAAGTCGACAGCGACCTCTCATTTGACACCCACGTTGCCAAAGTGGTTAGAAAAACATTCTACCTTGCACACCTCATCATGAAGGGATTCACATCCAGATCCAAGGATGTCATTGTACCCCTAAACTCCTCCCTCATCAGACCCATGATTGAGTACAATGCCCCATTTGGTATGTACCTCACCCAGCATTTGCAACAGCTGGAGAGACCACAAAAGTACCTCACCAAGAGGCTCAAGGGTCTCCAACATATGTCTTATTCTGCCAGACTAAAGAAACTCCAGCTCTATTCAGTAGCATACCGCCTGCTCAGAGGTGATCTCTGCCTGACGTACAAGGCCATGTCCAATCAGGATCTGATGGACATGCTCCACCTCAAAAAATCCAAATCCATCAGGACCACAAGAGCTAAATACTTAAACCTCGGCACAAGCATGAATAGGACATGCTGGAGGGATAGATTCATAACCTAGAGGCTTCCCATGCTTTGGAACAAGATCCCAGTTCATGTTAGGCAGAGCCCCTCACTGACTCTCTTCAAGAGAAATCTTGATGAGTGGATGGGAGATCGTAAGTTTACCCCAGGGGTCACATCTGTGTCACTGCTAGACAGGGGCACAGTAAACTAATTCTATTATATAAGGGGACCATCATACCATTTCATGGGGTGGCGAAAGCCACATCATTATGGCTAGGCTTACAAATGCCCTAGGGCAGATAGCCTAGTACTAAACTATGAAACTATGAAACTATATGAGTGTAGCATAACATTTTCATTCAAAAGGTAATATTGTTATTTGTCTTTGAAACTGTCAAATGTTAAATCTTCTCTACACAATTGGAGTGACAGTTTAATGCTTTTTCATGTAATCACAGGAGGAAAGCTGCTAATAATGAAACCAAATAGTTTTAGCAGCAGATAGCAAAAAGTGTTAACCAACTTGTTTAGCAGTACAATAAAGGGTATAATGTAAAAGGTAAGACAGCTAGAGAAATAGAATCTGCATGTGAGCAATGACACAATTCATTATGAGGGAAGGGCTATACTGTTCAAGGGGGAATGAGTAGGGTAGAATAAATAGGGAAAAAGGAAAATGTATAATTAGTGCATAAACAGTATGTAAGATTATCTAAGGGAAATATATATAGAGGAGGAGGGGTGAGGAAGCTGAGATAGACAAGTAATGGAACAAGATATTCATTTTAGGTAGCACAGGAAAAAGAGAGAAAATAACAATCATAAAATATGAAACAGAGTACAGAAAACAAGAGTGTTTTCCTTTGAAAGGAAAGAGATGTGTAGAGTTCTGAAGGTTAGAGAATGGAATTATATTAAAAAAATGATGGCACAATTGGGGGATAGGTGAGAAACACAAATGATTAAGATACTTGTTGGGGGAGAGTTGAGAAAATCTGACATCATCCCCTTTCATATTTGTGTGACTCCTGACAATAATGGAAGGTGAAGGAAGCAAATAGTAGCTATATAGTGGAGAATGCCCCAGCTTTGGCAGATAGGTTTGTAACATTTGTTGTATATAGTTATGGTAGTTAACTGGGGCATATTGGGATTCTACTAATGACTGTCAAATGACAGCTGGCAGGTGAAAATGGAAGGAATGAGACTGAATGGATAGCAGGAATGAAGCAATGTGGTATTATTAAGATTGTAGGAAGCTACAGAAGATTTGCAGGCAAGCTGAGTATGAAGGCATCAATTCTGGGCTGTTTAGCAAAGCATTTGCTGCTTTTTCTGCTTCAGTGGAAGACAGAGCTACTACTTCTGGATATTTAGTGGCATAATCCACCAATGCCAGGATATATTTCGTATGTGTGGAACTTGGGGTTCTCAGGTGTCCCACAATATCCATAACTACCCTCTGAATTCCCAACACTCAGACTTGCAAGAGATGCACTTATATAGCCAAATTGGAAGCCACACACTCTTCAGCCAAGACTGGAATAGCTGGTCAAGAGGAGAAGGTCAACACTTGCACCACACCACATGGAACACTTAGCCCTCCAGAACACACACCAGCACTGCCTTCGCATAAAAACACAAACCGCACACCCAGCTTCACAGAGGCTCTCAATAAAAATCTACCCAAACAGCAGGGACCTCCAAGGTAGAAATGCACTCGACCACCACAACACAACACTAATCACAAGACACATAACTCTCCTAAACAGTGTGCCACTCAACCAAAGCTCCTAAGGCAAAACAGCATGCCCAACACACTAGTCATAGGTGACTCGATAGTGAGGCACACTGATGTTCCCCTCACTAGGATGAATAAGGAGAAAGTAACAGTAAGCTGCCTGTCAGGCACCAGTATCCGCCACATAACGCACGCACTCAGGTCCCTCAACAACAGGTACAAATATGACTCTGCCATTGTACATGTTGGTGTGAATGACCTGAGATGTACCTCCCTGGACTACATGAAAAGCGACATGGAGGAGCTCTCAGATTATGTAGCCCAGGCGAGTATGACCCTAGCCCTGAGCAGCATCCTACCATCACCCAGAATGATACCACAGTACAAGCAGAAAATTATTGATTTCAAAAATTGGCTAAGTTTCTGGTGTCATTCTATGGGGATCCAGTGTCTGTTTGCCTGGGATGACATGATTGACAGACCTTGATGCTTTGCCAGAGATGACCTGCATCTGTCACTCCTGGGCTTCCGGATAATAGCCAAGGCTCTTGCCACCACTATAGTGCCTTTTTTAGGTGGTGTTCCAAAGACCAAATTACCACCTTAACACTACAAACAAATGCAATCTGAGGGTCATGCTGCTCAATGCTAGAAGTCTAAATTTCAAAATGCACTCGCTCGAAGCACTCCTTAAAATGGAGATCATTGACATTTGTGCCATAACAGAGACCTTGTTCATGGCAGCAGAAAGCAACCCTGCATTACCAGGCTATATCGCATTCCACACCTTTTGGCCCCAGAACTTGGACCGAAGCTCCAAAGGCAGTGGTGTTTCCATATTCATAAAGCATGCGCACACCTCCAGACTGGTAGCCCAACATAACGCATCTGAGATACTTCAGGTGCAGCTAACATTGGGTAAGGTTCATAGGTTCATAGGTAGGTACTAGGCTATCGGCCCTAGGGCTTATATAAACCTAGCCAAAAAGGTACCCTGTCTTTCGCCACCCAAGAAAATTATGTTCCTGTGCCCCTGTCGAGCAGAGCCACAGAGGTGATCCCCGGGGTGAATTTCCTATTTCCCATCCAATCACCAAGATTTTTCTTGCAATATATCTTACATCTTCTTGTAAGACAGCAATTCAGATCATAGACTGCTATAGATCCCCAACCATGTCCCAAGACTCACACTCCATGTTCCTAAGCACCCTGGAGAATACTAGGGTCCAACCTAACATTCTCATACTGGGCGACTTCAACTACCCCTCCATTAACTGGGAAAACTACTCATGTACCAATACACTTACCCAACATTTCCTGGAATTCATTAATTCCAATACCCTGGACCAGCTCGTTCTTACCCCCACTAGAGGGAGCAACGTCCTTGACCTGGTCATTACTAACATGGACAATGGTTGCTCTACACCAATAGTCAACTCCTCCCTGGTTAGACCCGACCACAAACAAATCATCTTGGAAATCCACATCCCCCACCCCACCCCCCCTGCAAAGCTAACCACCATGAAAAACTTCTCCAAAGCTAACTTTGGGCTTCTAAAATCAGAGGTGGCTAACTTCACGGCACCCATGCAAATGGAGATCAGTTGCATGACCACCACATCGAATCATACACCAATGCACTGTACAAACACGTACACAAATGCATGAATCTCGCCATACCCAATAGAACCAAGATGCTCTCCTCCAAAAAAAGGAAGCCAATTTGGTGGTCCCCTGCCATAAACAAACTCTACAACAGAAGGAGGAAACTGATGTGGAATAAGGTCAAGTCCTAAGACTGGAAAAACTCCCTTATCAGTCTCAACAAAAAGCTGAGATCTCTCATCAAATCCTCTAAAGCTAGCTATGAAAACATAATTGCAGCAGATAGTATAGATAACCACAAGGCCTTCTATAGTTATGTAAAAAATCTCCATGGCAATACCCAGATTTGCTCTAAGCTACTGCACAATGGTACCTCCTATACCAAGCCAACAGATATTGCCAATATACTTGCCAACAGATTCAGTGCCAACTTTACCCCCCCCCCCAAGGGACCAGTCACAATAGCAGTAGATTGCCAGGCACCCAGTATTACTGCTGCACAGGTTAAAACAGCACTGTCCAAGGCGAAGAATACAGCTTCTGTGGGACCTGACAATATCCCTGGCTGTGTTCTACATGAACTACAGAGTGAACTGGCACCTCACCTGTGTGCCCTGTTCAATCACAGCCTCACCTCAGGCTTTGTCCCTACCAAATGGAGCACTGATACAGTCATCCCTCTCCACAAAGGAGGAGTGACTACAGACCCTTGGAAATATTGCCCCATTAGCCTGACGAGTCTGATATGCAAAGCTATAGAACATATCATCATAGACCTAATAAGCAAGGATATAGGGAATCTTCAAACTCTGGATCCCACACAATTTGGTTTTGTGAAGGGTAGATCATGCCTGCTCAACTTGGTCAACTTCTTTGAGTCAGTCACCAGAGCTGTGGATGTAGGCAAGGTGATTCATGCAGCCTACCTTGATCTGGCCAAGGCCTTTGATACCATTCCCCATTCAGGAATCATAGAAAAGCTCACTAAACTAGGCATCAACCCCTATATCACTAGGTGGGTTGCAACCTGGCTCACAGGTAGAACCCACAGTGTGAAATTAGCTGACTCCAAGTCAGACTGCCGACCATTCACAAGTGGAGTCCCACAGGGTTCGGTCCTGGGTCATCTCCTGTTTGGTATCTACTTCTCTGAAGTCCAGGCCAACATGAAGGGACTCTGGCTGACAAAGTTTGCAGACGATTGGAAGTTGGGAGTTATTATTAACTCCCCGAGTGATGTTGACACCCTACAGAAAGGCCTCACTGAGACCAACAACTGGTGTCAGAACTATGGCCTTAAGCTCAATGCCAAAAAATGTGTCGTCATCCCATTTGGGAAAAACCCATTCCCCATGAATTACCATATCGATGGTAGTCCACTGAACACAGAAGGCATTATAAGAGATCTGGGAACACAGGTTGACAGCAACCTCTCTTTTGACCACCACATTGCCACTGTGGTCAGAAAGTCCTTCTATGTGGCACATCTCATTACTAAGGGGTTTGCATCCAGGAAGAAAGAGGTCATTGTCTCCCTCTACTCTTCCCTCATTAGGCCAATCATTGAGTACAATGCCCCATTTGGCATGTACCTCACTAAACACCTTTAACAACTGGAGAGGTCGCAAAAGTACATCACAAATGGGATCCTAGGTCTTAAACATTTGTTCTATATGGACAGACTAAAAAACTCCAACTATTCTCTGTCTCATATTGCCTACTTAGACGCAATCTCTGCTTCACTTACAAAGCCATGTCTGACCCAGCTCTGTTAGAAATGCTACATCTAAAGAAATCCCAGTCCTTCAGCACCACATGCTCCAGAGACCTCAATCTTATTACCACAATCAACAGAACATGCTGGAGGGACAGGTTCATAACCCAGAGACTGTCCATGCTATGGAATAGACTTCTCATAGGTTCCCTATTAAATCAGCGAATGCTTAAAATAACGAACGCTGTTTAATCAGACCTTTTTAATCGAAATGGTGAAATCCCAAACACACAGAGCAACAATTTTTTTCCCAGGGAAAAAAAGCACTGGGCCGTTTTCGGGACTTTGCCATTTCCTCCACTGTGGTGCAATCTCAGAGTTGGTATATTTAAGTAGGTAGGGGGTGTGTGGTTCGTTTTTTTTTTTTTTTTTTATGGAACAGCGATTTTTTTTCCCTGGGGAAAAAAAAAATCACTGTTCTGTTTGTTCGGCATTTTGCCATTTTGATATTTTAGGGTTGATTATGCAGCGTTCGCTATTTTATGGATTTGCTGTTATAATATAGACCCTTTCCATACATGTCAAGCAGAGCACTTCAATGGCCCTCTTCAAGAGAAATCTTGATGAGTGGATGGGAAATAGAAAATTCACACAGGGATCACTCCAGTGGCTTTACTTGATAGAGGCACTGGGAACTAAGGTTGGGTGGCACAATGCCAGGGTAATCCTATGGGCTAGGCTTGTAAAGGCTCCAGGGCCATTAGCCTAGTACACACCTATAAACCTATGAAACTGTTCTTCAATAATAGGCAAAGGCATCAAAGCAGCTGTGGCTTTGTCTCCTGCCTTGTCAACCTTCTGTCACTGCTCACAGGTACTGCAGTAGCTGGTTACAGCTTTTGCAGTCACATGCCAATAAAAATTCTGCATAAACCATCTTTTAGTATGCTGTATACCCATATGAACTATTAATAAAGAACTGCCAGTCAGAAGGGCTTGGGTACTGCTAATTGCTTTATAATTTCTCCCTGTCCAGGTCCTTCAGGGGACAATTTCGTGTACAATAGGCCATTGTCCCAGTATATAAACTCCCTCTTTCCTTGAGTATCAGGATCTTCTTTGGCTGCTACCTCAAGTCCTGTAGAGTAGGATCTGAGAGCTGTGCATGCCTCACCTCCTCTGTACTCCTTCTCGCCAGCACCCCCTCCAAAGGAAATCTGGTACTGTCTGCCAGTGCACCTGAAGTTCTGGCTGATTACTTTTACTTACCTCTCCCCTAGAAGCGTCACTTCCAAGGGAAGCTCAGTACGCTTCCCCTGCTGTAGCAGAGATCCTTGGTCACTACTACTAACCAGCTCCCCCTCTGAAGTAGCCACATTCACACTACCAGTCCCAGATGGAGGTGTGGGCTCTGTCTAGCTCCCCCTTCCATTGATTTCCTCATAGGTTTGCCTCAATGCTCAGTTGCATGTAGCAGCATTCACACAATGTACTGTATTGTCAAAGTCATTATCTATTAGGACATCAGCAGGAATGTCATCACACACAGACATCTACTTACTGCCACCCCAGTCCAGAAAGATTCTGCCTAAAGTATCCAAACTTTTTTCCCACCTAAGGTCCTAACTGTTGTAAACTGGCCAGGCAATTAGTACTCCTATTTGACCATTTGAAGATTTGACTGTGACTTTGTATGAGGTTATGTTTCTTTTGGCAATGGCCTCCTTCCTGTCTACCCAGATTGGATACAGACTTTTATGATAGGTACAGCTGTTGTCTCTAACAACCTACCACTGTCATAATGCAAGTCTTGCTTGATGCTTTCTACAGTTTTTGTTCTATCCTACCATTGTGGCAGCAAAGCTGTTTCAGGCTTAATAACCTATATCTGTATTATTTTTTTATTCAGTTTAGAGTATGTAGAAGGCATGTGCTATATTTAGACAGAGTAAGAAGCCCATGGAATATAGCTATGGGATTTTATACCTTGTTGCTTCTTTTGCTTAATTCAAATTTACATTCATAATGGGTGGGAGGTTGGCATAATGCTTAAGGTATTTACCTTATAGACACAAGATGCAGAGTTTGATTCTCACATAAGGTAAATGGCTAGGCTTAAAATGGCCCATAAGAGCAGTAAGTCTAGTGCTAACCTATGAGCTATGAATGGGAACATTACAGCACGCTTTTATATCTTGATGCACTTGGTGAGTATAACAGAATTTAAAGAACTAGAAAAATTAATCTTTTCATCTCAGGATGTTTTCAGGTGTTTGTGAGAAATTTGAAATAAATGAAAGCAGGTATATATATACCTTAACAACTGTATTGACAAAGCTAACAAGGAACCTTATCTTAATAGCTATATCTAAAAAGTAATCAAAGGACATATGCTGTATATGCAGCATTGATGTGAAGGCATTTGAGCTACAGCTCAACTGTAATTTTTGCATTCTTCATCAAAAACATAAATGGTCATACCATTTAAATCAAATTATTGTGACTGACAGAGATGATCTGTAGGCTGCTACTTTTCAGGCTCTCAAAGGTTGATGCACCAGGAACTGTCTTTCCAAAAAATAGATGTACTTCTGCAGCATATGTTTTTCTCCATCAATTTTTAGTCCTGTATATTTTTAGAAGGCCTTTGCTATCCTACCTCATAATAGGTTCATAGATTCATAGAAGGTTAATAGGCTAGTGGCCCTAGAGCTTTTACAAGCCTAGCCATGTTAATCCCATGTATCCCCATTTATTCTTTTTTGGGTAGTTAAGAATGAATTTATGAACAGAGTGGGTTTGTGATCAACATCAGCTATTCCTGTCCATAAGGGACAAGGGTGCCACCCCAGGGATGAATTTGCGGTCTCCCATCCTGTTATCTAGTTTGCATTTGAATAGGGTTGGTGAGGAGCTCCATTTTATGTGAATAGGGAGTCTGTTCCAGTGAAGTGGCAGTCTCTGGGAGACATATCTGTCTCTCCAGCATGATCTGTTAATGTCACAAGCTTGGCTGAGATTTCTAGTGCGAGTGACTCTTGAGCCATTTGACTTGTGGATGTGCAGTGTTTCCATTAGAGCAGGGTTGGAGAGTGCCTTATAGGCCAGGCACAAGTCACCTCTCAGCAGCCTATAAGATACAGAGTAAAGTGAAAGGGCTTCCAGCCTGTCCATTTATGTCATGGTTTGGAGTCCCTGTATTTTCTTAGTGAGAAACCTCTGAGGTTTCTCCAGCTGCTGCAGGTGTCTGGTGAGATACATACAAAAGGGTGCATTATTACTCTATTAGTGGTCTGATGACAGTCGAATACAGTGGAGTTATAACATCCCTTGACCTGGATGCTATGCCCTTTCTTATGAGTTGCACTATGTATAAGACTCTCCTTACCACTGTGGACACTTGGTGGTCAAAGTTCAGATTGCTATCAACCTGATATCCAAAGTTTCCCATTACTGGGTTGGTACTCACGGTGGGTACTGTCAATATTGGAATTTGTAGGGAATTCCATTTTTCCAAAGGGAATAATAATACATGTTTTTGCATTCACTTTTAGACCAAGGCTTTGGCACCAGTCATTTGTTTGTGTTAGCCCTTCTTGTAATATGTTAACATTGTTGGGGGACTCAGTGATTGCTCCCAATTTGCAATCATAGCAATCTTGGTAAGCCAAAGGCCATCTACTTTGGCCCGGACGTCTGAGAAATAGATGCCAAACAATAAGGGGACCAGCACAGACTCCTGTGGTACTCCACTGGTGATGGGTCTACTGGTGGAGGTGGAGTCACCAGTTTTGACAGATTGTGTTCTGTCAGTGAGCCAGTTGGCTACCCATCTAGTAATGTAAGGGTTAATCCCTATCTAGGAGAGTTTCACAATGATGCTAGAGTGGGGAATTGTGTCAAAAGCCTTGGCAAGGTCAAGATAGGCTGTGTATACTGTCTTACCTTTGTCCATGGCTTTGGTGACATTCTCAAAGAAGTCTACCAGGTTTAATAAGCATGATCTACCCTTAACAAAGCCAAGATAGGTTGGGTCCAGTGTATGTAGGTTGCCTATGTCCTTGTTGATAAGTTCCATGATAATTCTTTCCATGGCCTTGCAGATGAGGCTGATTAGGCTTTTGTGTCTGTAGTTCCCAGGGTCAGATCATGCCCCCCCCCCCTTTGTGTAGGAGGATTAATGTTGCTGTTCTCCATTCTGCAGGCACATAGCCAATTCTCAAGCTATGATTAAAGAGAACACCAAGTGGGTCCACTAGTTCTTGTTTTAGATTGTTTAGTAAACAGCTTGGGATATTATCTGGTCCCACTGAAGCTGATTTTTGGCCTTGGTGAGTACACAAGTGACCTGTTCTCTAGAGATTCTAGGCAGAGGACTGGTGTCAGGTATGCTTTGGGATATGGTAGGTGGGGAT